>NC_080175.1:99477338-99639838 GCF_950295315.1 Erinaceus europaeus
AAAACAAATCTTGTTTGTTTTCATTTTCAATAGTGATTTAATAACCATGAATAAGATAGTAAGATCACAGGGGCACAATTCCACACAGTTCCCACCACCAGAGTTCTGTACCCCATGCCCTCCATTGCAAGCTTCCCTGTTCTTTATCCCTCTGGAAGGATGGACCCAAATTCTTTATGGGGAGCAGAAGGTGGGAGTTCTGGCTTCTGTCACTGCTTCTCCGCTGGACATGGGCATTGGCAGGTGGATCCACCCTCAGCCTGCCAATGCCCATGTCCAGCGGAGAAGCAGTGACAGAAGCCAGAACTCCCACCTTCTGCTCCCCATAAAGAATTTGGTCCATCCTTCTCCTCCTCCTTCTCCGCCTTCTCCTTCTTCTTCTTCTCCTTCTCTTTCTCCTTCTTCTCCTTCTCCTCCTTCTCCTTCTTCCCTTTCTCTTTCTCCTTCTCCTCCTCCTCCTTCTCCTTCTCTTCCTCCTCCTTCTCTTCCTTCTCCTCCTTCTCCTTCTCCTCCTCCTCCTCCTTCTTCTTCTTTCTTCTTCTTCTTCCTTCTTTTTCTTCTTTCTTTTTCTTCCTTCTTCTCCTCCTTTTCCTCCCCCTTCTTCTCCTCCTCCTTTTTCTTCTTTAGTTTTCCCTAAAATTATGCTGTCATTTTAGAGCCAAAAAAAAGTAAGGTCTTTGTAACTAGAAAAGTAAGGGGGGGGGAAGCTTTCATATGTCCCTAGGAAACTGTTTTGTTAGTGATTTCATCATGATTAACAAGATTGTAAGATCACAGGGGTACAACTTCACGCAGTTCCCACCACCAGAGTCCCGTGTTCCATTGGAAGCCTCCCTGTTTTTTACCCCTCTGGAAGCATGCATGGACTAAAATCCTTTATGGGGAGCAGAAGGTGGGAATTGTGGCTTCTGTCATTGCTTCTCACTGGACATGGGTGTTGGCAGGTGGATCCGCACCCCCAGCCTGTGTCTGTCTGTCCCTAGTGGGGCAGGGATCTGGGGAGGGGAAGCTCCAGGACACATGGGTGACGGCATCTGCCCAGGGAGGTCAGGATGGTGTCATGGTAGCATCTACAAAAAGCAAAACAAATTGTTTAATAATTAGGAACACAAAGGTTGGAATAGAGCGGATGAAACTAGGGAGGACTCGGGCGGTAGCACAGCGGGTTGAGCGCACGTGGTGCAGATGAAACTAGGGGTCTTTATGTGGGAAGAAGCCAGGAAGTCAAGACAAGTTTTAAATGTTTGCACTTGTGCTCTGTGCCTGTAATTTGTAGATGTAGTTAGTAAACAGTAATCTAAGGGCTGACAAGGAAGCTTGTCTAGGAGTGTGCTTGCTTTGCTGTGCAATAAGGCCCAGCCTGCACTGAGCTGGAAACTTTGTTGGGTTACGTACGTCAAGGGGGAGAGGGAACACAAATCTTTATTCACTGGGGCACCTCAGTTGGGTGTGAGCACAGCAGTTCGGGCCATGTGGAGCTAGCAAAATGACCGCTTCCTGCTATGCACAGCAACCCTTCTCTGAGTCATGTAGCTGAAGCAGGGAAAAGGGCAAGAGAGAGAGAAAGGCGGAAACGGGAGGGCTTTTATGGGAGAAATTCTGCAAGTGGCAAGTCGGGACAGGATTGGCTAGAAAAGGGGGGGTGGAGAAAACAAGGCACTCTGGGCAGCTAGGGTTTCAGCTCTCGTGGGAATGGGCGATACCCTGAGGGTATCTGCACAATTACGCAACACAACTTCACTGCTGTGGTCTCTCTCTCTGCTTCTGTATCTCTGCCTCCACTTCTCTCTATCAGAAAGTAAGTCTGTCTACAGCATTAAAGCCTGGTGTCAACAACAACAACACAAGGCCGTCTGCAGTCCTAGGAATTTATCAGGGATGTTATCTGGGGTCCATTTACTGGCAGGACGTGGTCCAGAGTGAATTCCTGAGGAACGAGACTGACCGTGATGAGCGACCATTGTAGTTCTGTGACACTGGTTTCGGCTACTTCTTGATAAGCAATGTCTCCTAGCAGCCGTTTTTAGGTCTTGCTTTGTTGTTGCTGCTTCTCCCTTTCCCTTAGTCAACAGGAATCACGTTCATTTTATTGACCTTGTTTGTTTTTTTCATCACTAGGGCTTCACTACCCTGGGTTAATTATTCAGATAGAGCGAGACAAAGACAAAGAGACAGTGGAAGAAACCAAGGCACCGAAGCCTCCTCCAGGACAGGGCACCCAGCTCTGTTCTCATCACACACACGGTGAAGCAGTGCACTCCACGGAGATATTTTGTGTTTATTCAGTTACTCAGCAAATATAATCCCACTGGTTATAATATACTGCATTCTGCACTCTGGAGACGAGAAAAACAGAAGCACGTACCAGTCAGAGGGTCGTCTGAGCTAGTCAGAAAAAAAGAGCAAAGAGAAGCAGGCTCGTGTCTGCAGAGGCGGGCTCTAGCTTTTAGGAAAGCCCTCAGCCAGGCTTCCCTGTAAATAGGACATTAAAACAGAGGAATAGCCACCGCGGAATTGGGGGCCAAACTTTTCAAGGAGAAGGGTAGCGTGGGCAAAATTCCGGAGCAGGAACATTCCGGAGTGCTTGATGGAAGTCAAAGGTGGTGAGAAGCTGAGACCAGAGAAACAGTGAGGTGGGACTGGTGCTGCCCCCAGCCCGCAGGGCTCCAGGCATGAGGACCCGGGTGCAAGCCCAGGGCCCGCTTGCAGGGGGCGAGCTTCACAAGCCATGAAGCAGGGCTGCAGGTGTCTGTTTCTCTCCCCCACTCCCCGCAATTCCTCTCTGTCCTAGCAAATAGAGTGCAGGACGAGAGAAAAAGTGGCTACCAGGAGGGGTGGGTTCATCCTGCAGGCACCAAGCCCCAGTGGCAAAGTAAATCCATAAACAAATGAACTAAGTGATTAAATGACAGTAAAGAGCTGGACAATGCAGGAGTCTCTCCGATGACATTCCTGAGCGTCTCTCTGATTCACTTGGTACTTTGCTCTCAGCCTTCTCTTCTTTCAAGATTCTTTTGCTCTACTTGACTTTTCTAGTTAACTCTCTTTAGAGATCAGTTCTGAACTCACTTTTTTTTCTAGATTTACTCTCTCTCACAAGGGGAGAGATTTATTCCCAAGATTTAAAATTTTACTATTTCCACTCTAGTTAGTCCCCCCACCCCCTGCCATTGGTCTTCATGAACTCTACTGTGCCCACTGTCTTACTCTCTCTGTATCGGACACTGACTGCAGCACAGACCTGCCTTGGAGATCACTGACATTTTCTTGTTTTTGAGGACCAGCTAGTAAAGTCCTCAGTTTGGTAATAATAATACTGCTATTATTATTGTTGTTATTATTATTATTACTAGAGCATTGCTTAGTTCTGGCTTCTGATGGTGCTACCATGGGGACTAAACATGGTACCTTTGGTGCCTTCATCAGCTGAATTCTATTAATTAATTAATTAATTGTGCCTCCAGGGTTATCACTGGAGCTATGAATCCACTGCTCTTGGTGGTCAATTTTTCCATTTTATTGGATGGGACAGAGAGAAATTGAGAGAGGAGGGGGAGCTAGAGAAACAGAGAGACACCTGCAGCCCTGCTTCCATGTTTGGGAAGCGTCTCTTTTGCAAGTGGGGAGCTGGGGCTCAAACCGGGTCCTTCTGTGGATCCTTGTGCTAAACTGTGTGCACCAACGCCCAGGCCCTAGACTCGACTCTTCTCTTCTCTTCTCTTCTCTTCTCTTCTCTTCTCTTCTCTTCTCTTCTCTTCTCTTCTCTTCTCTTCTCTTCTCTCCCCTCCCCTCCCCTCCCTTCCCCTCCTCTCCCCTCCCCTCCCCTCCTCTTATCTTCTCTTTTCTTTCCTTTTCACATTCTCTTGACAGGAGTTTAGGACCTCCTTGTATGATTACAAGCAAACCCTATAAAAATGTCCTTTTAAAAAAATCCCTTAAAGGGAGTCGGGCGGTGGCGCAGCCGGTTAAGCGCAGGTGGCGCAAAGCACAAGGACCGGCATAAGGATCCCGGTTCAAGCCCCCCGGCTCCCCACCTGCAGGGGAGTCACTTCACAGGCAGTGAAGCAGGTCTGCAGGTGTCTGTCTTTCTCTCCCCCTCTCTGTCTTCCCCTCCTCTCTCCATTTCTCTCTGTCCTATCCAACAATGACGACATCAACAACAACAATAACTACAACAACAATAAAAACAACAAGGGCAACAAAAAAGGAAATAAATAAATATTTTTAAAAATTCCTTACTGAAGTAGCAGGTGAAGCTACTTCCAGGGTTATCGCTGGGGCTCGGTGCCTGCACTATGAATCCACTGCTCCTGGAGGCCATTTTTCCCATTTTGTTGCCCTTGCTGTTGTTGTTGGACAGGACAGACAGAAATGGAGAGAGGAAGGGAAGACAGAGAGGGGGAGAGAAAGACAGACGCCTGCAGACCTGCTTCACCGCTTGCAAAGCGACGCCCCCTGCAGGTGGGGAGCCGGGGGCTCGAACCGGGATCCTTACACCGGTGCTCATGTGCACTTACCTGCTCCACTACTGCCCAGCCCCTGCTTCCCATACATTTCTCAGCATATACCCTCGCAGCCACCCCATGGATTTCCTTCTAGGCTGTAAGGTTCAAACACACCCAGGGAATTTTCCCCGACTAGGTGGACACACCTGTACTCCACAACTTGCTCAGCCCCTCATCTGGTGTTGGACACCTGGGCTGCTTCCAGGTTTGGGCTGTTACACATTGTGCTGCTGTGCACACAGATCTCTTTGGATGGATGTGTTGGGTTCCTTAGGATCTATCCCCAGGAGAGGAACTGCAGGGTCCCAGGGCAGGTCCCCGTCTAGCCTTCTGACTGCTCTCCACAGTGCAGACACTTTCACATCCGAATCTGATCTTTGATTCTCTCCACTTATCTCTAAGACAGTCGTCACAGCCTAGTCACACTCAGCTCTCATCTGGACAGCTGTCACTGCTGTCTGATTGTTCTCCCAGCTGCTATTTTCCTTATTCGAGTCATTACAAACTGTGAAAAATAAGTTGTGTCATGCAAACTTCTGCCTTGAACCCTTGAGGGACTTTCTCCTGGATTTAGACTTGAAAGAAATGCCTTCACATCTCCCAACACTCAGAGTGATTAGTAACCTCTCCGGTCTCATCACAGCTGTCTGTCTCTCTTACTCACCACTATTTCCTTATATGGAATTATTGCTTCAGTTTTGAAGAGGCACCAAACATTTCTGGTTATCTTTATTTATTGGATAAAGACAGCCAGAAATCAGGAGGAAAGGGGGAGATAAAGAGGGTGAGAGACACCTGCAGCCCTGTTTCACCACTTGTGAAACGTTCCCCCTGCAGGTGGGGATGGGGGAGGGTGTGAACCCGGGTCCTTGCGCGCTGTAACATGTGCGCCCAAGCAGATGCGCCACCACTGCAGCCGGACATCTGCATGCCCAAGGCAGGGCATTTCCAATAGCCGCATCTTCTAGGGCCGAGTTCAGAGGGCGGTGGAGAGGCACTGGGTTCTCTGGGGCCCATCTCCTCCCCACCTCTCTGCTCATCTCTGTCTCTGTCACAGTGAAAAGGCCGCCAGGAACAGCAGGGTCCTGCGCAGGTCCTGAGCTTGAGCCCAGCAATAACCCAAGTAGCAAAACAGGCAGAAATATTCCAGTTTCTTTGAACCTCCGTGTTTTGGTTTTTTGTTTGTTTGTTTTCTTATTGTTGATGACCTGGTGAATTCTTTCTTTATTTCAAATCACCAAGCTAGCACACCTTCTCAGAGGTCTTCCTTGGCATGATATATCTATACGGATATGTATATTCATAGACACACAGGCCTATATATGCATTTATTTCTTTACTTATTCCCTTTTTGTTGCCCTTGTTGTTTTATTGTTGTAGTCATTATTATTGTTTTTATTGCTGTCATTGTCATTGAATAGGATAGAGTGAAATGGAGAGAAGAGAGGGGGGAGAGAAAGACAGACACCTGCAGACCTGCTTCACTACCTGTGAAGCAACTCCCCTGCAGGTGGGGAGCCGGGGGCTCAAACCAGGATCCTTCCACCAGTCCTTGTGCCTGTGCCTGTGCCTGTGCATGTGCGTGTGTGTGTGTGTGTGTCCCCTAGCCTCTCTACTAAAGTATAAACTTCCTGAAGGCAGAATATCTATTTTTTTTCTGGCCTGTGCATGACACCCCATTTGCTTCATTCAACAAACCATATGGCATCCTTTCTATGTGCTAGATACTGGCATAGACAGTAAGGGATGCAATATCAATATGATATGATGCCTGTCTCTCTTTGGAGATATAGACATGTAAATAGACCATTAAAATGAAAATTAGTTGTAGTAAATACACTCAAAATGATTAATATGCTCTAAAAGCTTACTGAAGAGGAATATTTAATATGTGTGGTGGAGGGACTAGGAAAAATTTAAGAAAGAAAAATTTCTTGGGGCCAGGCAGTAGTTCAGCGGGTTAAGCACACGTGGTGCAAAGCACAAGGACCGGCATAAAGATCCCGGTTCGAGCCCCTGGCTCCCCACCTACAGGGGAGTCATTTCACAGGCAGTGAAGCAGGTCAGCAGGTGTCTGTCTTTCTCTCCTCCTCTCTGTCTTCCCCTCCTCTCTCCATTTCTCTCTGTCCTGTCCAACAACAACAGTAACAACAATGACAATAACAACAAATATAACAAGAGCAACAAAATGGGGAAAATGGCCTCCAGGAGCAGTGGATTCGTAGTGCAGTCACTAAGCCCCAGTGATAACCCTGAAGTCAAAAAAAAAAAAAAAAAGAAAAAGAAAGAAAGAAAGAAAATTTGAACAGTACAACATGAAATACTAAAAATGTGAGGACAAATATGGAATGTGAAAGGAGAGAAGGTGGGCTGAAGGGGGCCAGGCAGGGGTGCACCTGGCTGAGTGCACATACTGCTGTGCACAAGGAGCCGGGTTCAAGCCCCTGGTCCCCACCTACAGGAGGAAAGCGTCATGAGTGGTGAAGCAGGGCTGCAGGTGTCTCTCTGTCTCTCTCTCTCATCTCCATCTCCCCCACCCCTTTCAATTTCTCTCTGTCTCTACCCAATCATAAAAAAAGAAGAAGAAATAGGGGGTGAAGAAAAGGAAGAATCCAGCAAAGGTAAAAGGTTCTCAGTGATGAGGGAAATGACGGGGAGAGAGGGAGGCTTTTCACAGAACAGAGGGAAGGGTAAGTAGGGGAAGGGAGGAGGGTAGGAAGGCAGGAGGGTCTGGGGATTCCTGAAGTTAGGGCTGCGAATGGAAAAGGCTCGACAGGAACAGTGTGGAACTATGTGAAAGCTTGGTAGAGCTTAGCTCCCATCCTTGGATGGAGGTCTGGAAAGACACCCCGCTTATTAGCCCCTCTCCATAGCGATGAGCCAATAGGGAAAAATCTCCTAGATTCAGCTCTCCCTTGTTAGACTCTCAAGCCCACAGAAATCTCACAGTTTCTCCCTGCTATCAGCAGGCCACATGGCTGCCTGCTTTAAGGTTCATTCAAAGTTCACATAGTCACCCAAAGTTCACACATCCACCTCACTTTGACCACAAAGGAGAACACACTCCATCAAACACCTCCCCAACACCAGACAATAGCTTCGAAACAGTATTTCCTTATGTTCTTTGATATCTATGATTTACATCAATTCCTGTTTATTTTCTCTCCATCTCACCTTACTGGTTTAACCCCTATGCTTCTCTCAAATGCCTTTAGATAATTAACCTGTTTGCATCATGGAGAATAATTGTCTTGACCTTTATGTATCGCATCAATTCTTGTCATACCAGCCCCCTACCATAGGGGCAAGCTGACCTTTCAGAAACCTGTCATTTCTGACATATTTGAAAAATGTTCTTTAACTTTCTCTATAAACCCAAGCCCACCCTCAAATAAATGAGTGTTTGCACCAGGATACTCCCCGAGACTCTTTCTTTATCACACAGGCACTAGAGCTGGCGATAGGGCCTCGGTAAGCTTGCCTCCTGGCTGGAGCCACCCCACGTGAGCCCCAGCAGAACAGTGAGAAAAAATAAGTGAAGAGATGAGCTTGAGGGATTTTCTGACTTCCTTACCTTACCAGCTAGTCCTGCTCCCCCCATGTCATCATTGTCATAATTAACAGAATTTTCCACAGATCCTTTCCCCTCTGAGCTGTGTTTTCACTATGTACTCCTTAGCTCAGCCTTGTCATATCATTTGTATGATAGTAATAATAATGGGTATTGATTTTGCATATAGATCATACAGATTTTTTTTTTATTTAGTCCCTTTTTGTTGCCCTTGTTGTTTTATTGTTGTAGTTATTATTGTTGTTGTCGTTGTTGGATAGGACAGAGAGAAATGGAGAGAGGAGGGGAAGACAGAGAGGAGGAGAGAAAGACAGACACCTGCAGACCTGCTTCACCGCCTGTGAAGCGACTCCCCTGCTGGTGGGGAGCCGGGGTTCGAACCGGGATCCTTATGCCAGTCCTTGTGCTTTGCGCCACCTGCGCTTAACCCGCTGTGCTACAGCCCGACTCCCATAGATTTTTAAAAATGTCTCCATCAAGATTAGATTTTAAAGCAGAAATTGTGCCCTCTGTGATTTCAGAGATCCATGAATTTATTTTGTTTTTTAGAGATTTATTTTATTATGTAAAGCGTATGAAAAAGAGGAGAGAAAAAGAGAAAGAGAGAGAGAGAGAGAGAGAGCCAGAGCTCCACTCTGGCACAGGTGTTCTTAGAGACTGAGCTGAGACCTAGAACTCGCCAGTTGATCTACTACTCTGTCCACAAGCCCCCCACCCCTTCCTCTCAGCAACTCTGAAATCACTTTGTATCCGTGAATGAATGCGACTGATGAGGAGGAAAGTGAGTCCTCAGGCCAGATAGTTCCTGCAAATCTATCTGGCCTGTGCTCACTATCACTTTGTTTTGCTCTGGTCTTTATCTCATGAAAATTAAAACAGTTAAGAAAAAAGTTAAAGGAAATATAAAAACACTGTTGGAAGAAAACTCAGGCTTTTATTTGGACAACCTGACTGTAATGAGAACGTCACTGCTCCTGGGACTAAGAAGTGTGTAGTCATCCCGGTTCCACTGGTGGGTAGAACCACCTTGGACTGGTATGTCAGCTGCTGACTATGTCACTGAGCATAATCACCACCAGTTCTAGTGAGTTTGTTCCAAATGTAATGATCTCAACCTTTTTGATTGAGGAGAACTGTTCCATTGATGATATATCCCACACAAGAAGTTGGCATACTGGTTATGCATAAGACTTTATTTGTTTGTTTGTTTTACCAGAGCACTGCTCAGCTCTGGCTTACAGTGCTGTAAGGGATTGAACCTGGGACTTCAGAGCTTCAGGCATGAGAGTCTCTTTGCAGAACCATTATGTTGTCTACCTGCATCTTCACAAAACTTTCATGACCAACGCTCCAAAGCCCAAGTTCAATTTCAAGCACCACTATAATCTAGAGCTGTTCTGGTTACACTTTCTCCCCCCCCATCTCTCTCTCTGTCTCTCTCTCTCTCTCTTTGTCTCTCTCTCTCATTTTATTGTCTTTATTTATTGGATAGAGACAGTCAGAAATCAAGAAGGTAGGGGAAGATAGAGAGGAAGAGAAATAGAGACACCTGCAGCCATGCTTCACCACTCTCAAAGCTTTTCCCCAGCAGGTGGGGATGAGGGGCTCAAACCCGGGTCCTTAGGATTGTAATATGTGTGCTCCACCAGGTGTGCCACCACGCAGCCCTGGTTGCTCTCTGTCTCTACCTTTCTCATTAAAATAAACAAAAATAAAATAATAAAATTACCACCTGTGCTACTGTGTGGCCTACCAAGGCAAGTGACTGGTTCCAAACGTAAGTGATATAGTGCATTTTGGTCAAGATCAGCTCGTGGCTAGCTCGAGCCAAATGGAAGCAGGGTTCAAAAGCTGAGATCAGCAAATAAAATCATGGTTCATGACTCTCCCAAGGCTCACATAGATTTTCTTTCTAGGATCCAGACCACTTTCTCTAAGGAACCTTTTAATTAATTAAATTTCTTAATGAAAATGACCACATGTTAGGCCACAAAGACAGTATTAACAAATTCAAGAGCAATGAAATCATCCCAAGTATCTTCTCAGACCACAATGGAGTAAAGCTAACATCCAAGAACAAACAGAAAATTACTAAAAGTCACAAAACTTGGAAACTCAACAACATGCTGCTTAAGAACCACTGGGTCAGAGAGACACTCAAGCAGGAAATTCTAATGTTCCTGGAAACAAATGAAAATGAAGACACAAGCTATCAAAATATTTGGGACACAGCTAAAGCAGTACTGAGAGGGAAACTCATAGCCATACAATCACATATTAAAGAACAAGAAAAAGCTCAAATAAATGACCTTTCTGTATGCCTTAAGGACTTAGAGGAAGAGGAACAAAGGAGCCCTAAAGCAACCAGAAGGATGGAAATCACCAAAATTAGAGCAGAAATAAATAACATCAAAAATAAGAGAACCGTATAAAAGATCAATGGAGCCAAATGTTGGTCCTTTGAAAAATTAAACAAGATTGACAAACCCTTAGCCAGACTCACTTTAAAAAAATAAGGGGGTGAAGACTCAAATAAATAGAATTGTAAACAATAGAGGGGATATCACAACTGACACCACAGAAATCCAGTTAATCTGGACTGTGAGAATACTACTTCACACTTTAGGTGCTAGAAGGTTTTTCACAAGACTGTCAGCAATGACATACAAACAGGGAATGAAACAGAAAGGGCAAAGTGAAAACACCATTGACTCACTAAAGAAAGAGATACCTTCTTCTTCTCTTTCAAATAATTTCTTTATTTATTATTGGATAGGACAAAGATAACCTTGAGGAGGGAGGAGATAGAGACAGACACCTGCAGCCCTGTTTCACCATTCGTGAAGCTTCCCTCCTTCAGGTGAGAACCAGGGGCTTGAACCTGGGTCCTTATGCACTGGGATGTGTGTGCTTAATCAGGTGCGTCCCTGCCTGTCCTCCCTCCCCCCCCCCACTTTATTTCTTATAGGGCTGTGAGATAAAGACAGAAGATGAGGGAAACAGAAGAGAGATGCCTGTAGCTTTGCTTCACCTTCCAGAGGCTGGAACCCCGTGTACATGTTACGAGGTGAGCCACACCGGGCCCCAAGAAATCACCTCTTACCACCTCCCCATTGTTTATTCTTTACTCTGTGTAGACTCTGCTCATAAAACACGAACACAAGCTTTCATAATGATCTCACCAGTAACGCTGTCTGTCTACACAGATACCAGTGCTTCTCTCTCTCCGGCTCTCCTCTCTGTGTTTTCCAGAACTGCTTTGTTCTGTTCTGATTTCAATGGGTTAATTATCAAGGAAGCATTTTTCTCCTGTGGTCTAGACATAGAAATATCCAGATATTGTTTCCCTTGAAAGGCAGCCATCCTGCTGAATGTATTTGACCACCAATTCCCAAGTTTTTCTAAGGCCAGATGGGACTAAACAAAATTGCTAAAGATTTCTCTCTTTTTATTTTCACTGATTAGCAGCTTGGCTTTCTGTTTGTTTGTTTTGTTTTGTTTTTTCTTTGTTTGTTTTGTTTTCAGTTGGAGATGTTGCCAAACAAACAGGGAAGGAGAAAGTGTCTTCATGTTTAAGGTGGGGAAATTCAAGAATGATGTGCTTGCTGGTGCCAGAATGAAACAATCTGGACTCAACAAATAAGCATGGAGAAAAAATGTTCCTCAATATTACATAATGCCAGTAGGATAAGGACAGGATGAAGTTTTGAAAATAAAGGGCTTTTTAAAATTATTTTTTAATATTTTTATTTTATTATTATTATTATTATTATTGACTAGAGACAGAGAAACTGAGGGAGGACTTAGAAAGGGAGAGAGACAGAGAGACACCTGCAGTCCTGCTTCACCACTCGTGAAGTTTTCCTCCTACAGGTGGGGGCCCGGGGTCTGAACCTGGGTCCTTGTGCGCTGTAGTGTGTGCACTTAACCAGGCGAGTCACTGCCTGGCACCCTGAAAGTCATATACTTTTAAAACTGAAACCTAAAGGTACATGTGTAACTTCAGAAAGATGAAGAGTGGGTCATGAAAGCACCCATCGTCCTTGACCTTCCTAAGACATCATCATCTTCCCGTTACTAACTACCTCCATGAGCTTGGATGAGTCTCTTACCCGTTTAAAACATTCGCCTCTGCACATAGATGTGAAATGACAGTAAATTTTACAACCCAAAGGGCTTTCTGTCTGTAAGCTCTTTGACCTTCCGTGAGCCACTGCCAGCACTGTTCTGACCGGGAATAAAGCTGTTCCTCCCCTCTGGTCTCCCCTAGCCCACATCTGTTTGGATAAATGCTTTGCTTGCTTCTGCAGGAGTTACATAACCAGTGAGAAATGGAGACACTGAGCCTGCTCTGAAATCCTGACAAACGGTGTCCTGTGCGCACCTTCCCTGCTGGAGGCCAGGCACTCAACACAGACATGGGCAGGACCCACGAGTCCTCCAGCTGAGTGCATGCAGACTGGCACCAGTGCCAGGTACATGGACAGAGGCCACAAGAGGATGCCCTGAGACACCTCCATTCTGGGAGGAACTGCACTTTCTTCCCTTCTCTCATTACAATCTCAGATTCCCGGGTCCCGGAGGACCCTGTGCAGCCCCAGGGACCTGCTTTGCCAGGAACAGTGGTCGGTTGTAGGAACCTCACCCTGACGGTACTAGGACTCCGTCCAGCTCTTGCTAACTAGTACGGGCAACCGGCTTGGCCACCAGCACTGTTACTCCCAGTTCTGTTAAAACAGCCAAATCGATGAATGTTGGTGCTCAGTAGTGACATTTCCATTCTAGGCCAGAGACTGAAAAATATGTTTAAAAAAAAATAGGAGAGAGTCAATATGATTGATGTTCTTAAAAGCAGAATATCATTATTTTTATTTAGCATAAAAATATCATTAGAGTGGTTGGAGGGATTGATCAGTTTGGATCACACTGTGATTAAACAGACTCCCCACCCAGGTCCGGAGCTGACAAGACGCCAAGCTCTACTCAGTCCTACGGAGCCCTGTGAGTGTAGCAAAGGCTGAGTTGACAAGTGACGGGAACATGGTCTCTCCCAGGCCAAAGCCTTCAGCAGAGGGGCAAGACAGACTTCCCTCTGTGGAGTTAGAGACGCTGGGCCTCTCAGCTTTTCCTGACATCTGTGTTCCAACAGTATTAGACACACTCTGGAATCAACTACACATTTCTGAATGATGAGTTCTGAGGTGAAGACTTGTCAGTAGGATGATAATGTGGATAAAAGAATAATATTTCACCATGACATCATCTGCCCAGACAATAACTTGGATCCACCTGCATATCACATCTCAGGCTCAGGGGAAAAAGAAAAACTAAAAAAAATTAGTTTAGCCTCAGGCCCTTTGGAATATAACTAAAATATGCCTACTAGCTATCTACAAAATGGAGGACTCCCCAACTCTTCATCTGCACTACTCCAGCCTTTAGGTCCATGATGGTTCAATGATTTATTTGGCTTTGTATGTTAACTCTCTTTTTAGCCACCAGGTTCCAGATGCTAGCAGAAAGCAACCAGACTTCCCTGGACAGACAACCCCACCAATGTGTCCTGGAGCTCTGCTTCTCCAGAGCCCTGCCCCACTAGGGAAAGAGAGAGACAGGCTGGGAGTATGGATCCACCTGTCAACACCCATGTTCAGCGGGGAAGCAATTACAGAAGCCAGACCTTCCGCCTTCTGCATCCCACAATGACCCTGGGTCCATGCTCCCAGAGGGATAGAGAATAGGAAAGCTGTCAGGGGAGGGGATGGGATACGGAGTTCTGGTGGTGGGAACTGTGTGGAGTTGTACCCCTCTTATCCTATGGTTTAGTCAATGTTCCTTTTTTATAAATAAAAAACAAATTTTTAAAGAATATTTAATTTTGTAGCAGAGCTGCCTGGCTGACACCTACATTTATATTCTTAGTTGCACTGAAGATGAAGTGAACCATCAAGGCTTGAAATCTAATTCGCTTTCACAGAAGAAAATCCACCCTTCCTCCTCCTTACCCCCTAGTTTCTGTTTGTTTGTTAGTTCTGTTTTGACTATGTAGATACCACATGAAAACCCACCAAAGAAGCAATGTCAACCTCAGCAGTAGTCTCTATTTTTTGAGACTCCTCACCCAGGATTGTATTATTCACACACCAGCAGCTATATTTTCCAACACTCTCACCTCATTCACCATGCCCACTCCCAAGTGAGCATGGTTTTAAAACTTTAGTAAACTTAAAAAAATTATTTTGACTTCATTATTGACATAATACTGATTTACTATAATGTAAGATAATGGGTATAATTCTGCAGCCTATAATGACCCTGGGTCCATACTCCCAGAAAGATGAAGAACAGGGAAGCTTCCAGTAGAGGGGATGGGATCTGGAACTCTGGTGGTAGGAATTGTGTGAAATTGTACCCCTCTTATCCTAGGGTCTTGTTGACCATTATTAAATTAATTTTTTAAAAAGAATTTAGGTAGTCGGATGGTAGCACAGCCGGTTAGGCACAGGTGGTGCAAAGCACAAGGACCGACATCAGAATCCCAGTTTGAGCCCCTGGCTCCCCACCTGCAGGGGAGTCGCTTCACAGGCAGTGAAGCAGGTCTGCAGGTGTCTGTCTTTCTCTCCCCCTCTCTGTCTTCCCCTCCTCTCTCCATTTCTCTCTGTCCTATCCACCAACAGCGACATCAATAACAACAGTAATAAATACAACAATAAAACAACAAGGGCAACAAAAGGGAATAAATAAATTTATAAAATAAAAAAGAACAAAAAAAGAATTTAAACAGGTGCAGCAACTTTAGAAAATTGTATGAATAATCCTTAAGTAAATCAAGATTGAAATAACTTATAATCTATCAGTACCAATCTTAGACATTTATCTAAAGGGCTCTCAAACACTAATTGGAAGGGCCATATGGACACCTGTGTTCATAGCTGCATTACTCACAGTAGCCAAAGAGTGGTAGCAGCCTAAATTCCCATTAAAAAATAACTGGCTAATGAAATAAAGGGCATATACTCCATATATTGCAGAATAGAATAAATATTCTACAATAATAATAAAAAAACGATATTGTGTCCTTTGGGACAAAATGGATGGACATTGAGGTGATTGCCTCTAGTGAAATAAGTAAAGTGAAAGATAACTACCAAACAGTGTTGCTCAACTTGCCAAAAAAAAAAGTAAACAAACCATTTCTAAAGATTTTGGGAGGAGTCAGGTGGTAGAGCAGCGGGTTAAGCTCAGGCAGTGCAAAGCACAGGGACCAGCGTAAGGATCTTGGTTCAAGCCCCCGGCTCCCCACCTGCAGGGGAGTCGTTTCACAGGCGGTGAAGCAGGTCTGCAGGTGTCTGTCTTTCTCTCCCCCTCTCTGTCTTCCCCTCCTCTCTCCATTTCTCTCTGTCCTATCCAACAACAACGACATCAACAATAACTACAACAATAAAACAACAAGGGCAACAAAGGGGAATAAATAAATAAATATTTTAGAAGACTTTGGGAGAACCATGGGGCTATCATTAGAAGGGTGGAGGGCACAAGACTTTGGTGGTGGGCATGGTATGTAACTATTCCCTGCAATCTTATAGTCTTCTAAACCACTGTTGATCACAAGTTTAAAAAAAAAACTACTTGAAAAAAAAAAGAAGGGATACTGGCTTGTCAGTCCCCTTCTCAGGGAATGGCTGGCTACCTCGAGCTTCTGGATGGAGAGACAAACTGGCCTCTTTTCGGTCAGCTGTGTCAAGCCTGTGTTTTCAGCCTAGGCTTCTAGCCTCCCTCTCCAAGCGTCTTGATACTCCAGAGAGATCAATGAAGTGCTTAGACAGTCTCCCTGGACTCAGGGTGCTACTGATTTCACGTCCTTCCCGAGCTGCCTGGACATTTTCCCTGTCTCCAGCGCTGCTACAGCCGCCAGAGCTGAGTCGTGTCACATTCAGTAAAGTAGACACGCATTCCAAGAAGCCCCTCGAGTTCCTTGTCTTTATCTCCAATCTCCTACTGCTGCTAAAAACAAACAAAAAAGTTACTTTTGTTGGTTTTCTCTTTCTCCCTAGAAGTGGCTCAGTGCCTGGAGACACCTTAGCCTATAGACGATGGCCTGAATCAGCTAAAATTCCCAGAACCCATGGGATGTCCCCAAGGGGAAAATAATGACCTCAACTCAGAAGTTCTCACTCACCCTACAGAAGTTACCCTCCCTCACTATGGTAAGGTAAGGCAGGGGAGGCAGTACCCAGGGTTGGCTGGGGCAGTGAGTAAACAGACTAAACAAACACTCCTCCAGTTCTGTTATACAAACCAGACTCTGAGTTCTCAGAATTCCAAACTTTAACAATGAACCATTCTGCATTTCAACCATGAGCAATAGAATCCAAACGCTAACATGAATAGGTGCGGGTGAAGTCAACAAAGAATCCACTGAGGTGAGAATAAATGAGGTTAGTCCTTTCCTTGTCATCTCAAGTACCGCTCCCCGGCTCTACCAGACCCAACTCAAACTCCACCCTTGGGTGGAACTTCTCTGCCCACTCAGTCTAATAAGCTTATACAAGTTTTACTTTTTATTTATCCTTCTACAAGACCTGATATAGTGTCCCAAGGAGAACCATTAGTTATTTTCTATAAAAAACACTGCCGACCTACATCTCTTCTCTGTGTTTAATGAAAAAAAAAAAAACTCAGTGCATATTAAATCAATTATATAGTTGATCAGGTTGATGATTTTATATCCAAACAAAATACCCAGTTCCTAAATCTCACATTTAAATTTAAATCTGCCATAAGTATCCTAACTTATAAAATATGCATAAACGTATACTAACAGTATATGTATATATGTTTTCTTTTAAAGACTCCAGTTACATTGACCAAAATGTTTCCAACTTGCTTATGCATTTGAAATCATGGTCATTATTTCATGCTAACTTTTCCCCAAAATGTATTTCTCATGTGACAAATAGAATTCATTCTAAAGACGTAAGACCATTGAACTCTTAGCTATTTGACTATACAAAATTAATGTCTTGAGCACTCGAGGTTGTCAGAGATTTTGAGAAGGGCTAGGGAAAGGAAAGAAACTGCATATCAGTTGTGCTCACTCTGAAAGCTCCCAGCGCTGGGTTACAGGATAGAAAAGTCTTCAAGACGTCTCCTGCACTGCGTGTTTGTAATGCTCACACAAAAGTCAAACACAACTACAAGGAGTGAGTTGTTCTCAAGTACTTGAGAGAAAAAATAATGGCTGTGTGAACTAAGTTCTCTAATCTGAACTGGTATTTTATTGAAATTACTTGGTCAAGATAGGAAGTAGGCTGTGTTGTGAAGATCTTCATAATAATACAGATGAGCCAAGGGGGATAATTTTTATATCAAAACATAAATCACCACTAACTCACAAGCTCATTCAGGTCATTTATAGTGACCAGTATTTCCTTCTAGTTGAGGGTAATACAGACATTATATAAAAGTAATGTCAGATTTTTTTTTTTAACATCAGACCCTTTAAAATTCTTTTAGGTACAATACAAACTCTTTGGCTATGTCTGAAATCATCTGCCCCTTTAAATTTTGTTACTATATATAAGTTCCTTTTCTTTTATTGTTATCATTACTATTATTGTTGTTATTTTGTACCATAGCACTGCTCAGCTGTGGTTTATGGTGTCTTAGGAGACTGAACCTGGAGCCTTGGAGCCTCCAGCGTGAGAATCTGTTTGCATAACCATAATGCTATGTCAACATCTGTATGCTCCATGTGAGACACAAGACTTTTACAGATAAACTCCTAGTTAAATCCAGCTTTTAATAGATATTTACTGGGAATAGCCATACTAGCATGAATTAAAATTCAGTGCACCAATCATTAATTCACATTGAGTATGTTTAGCCTGCTTTCAGAAAAAAAATTGCAGGAATCCATTTTCCAGCCCGTGCAATTAGGTGTGGCATTGTAAGTAACTCTGGACAATGGAATGCTGGGAAATTGTGCAGATGCAGTCACATCTGCCATATTGTCCCCTCAGGCTATTGCTAGTTTCCGCAAGAGTTGGGACATTCTCGGAGCGCCTGTTCTGCCATGTTGTGCCCTCAGGGCATTGTCAATTCCCCTCTATAGTTGGAGTGCTTTGGTTACTCCTCCCCCTTCCCATTCCCGTGAAAGTTATTATCCTATCCTGGAATGCTATGGTTACTCCTCCCCCTTCCCATTCTCATGAGAGCTATTCCCCTAAAAGCCCTTCTTCTGCCCCTGGCTCTCTTGCCCGCTTTTCACCTCGGTGATGGAAGGGTGTGTGGAGTAGCAGGAGGCGGCCATTTTGGCTGGCTCCACGTGGCCCCAACTGCTGTACTCTCACCCCAACCCTGAGGTCCCCTCGTGAATAAAGGATTGTGTTCCCTTTCTGCTCCAAACCTCCTTTTTTTGCATCCTGCCTCTGCCACCGTATCAAGCGACAATGGAATGTGAGCAGGAATGACAAGGCTGAAGAGGCAGTACAGGGGCTGTTGTTCCTCTGGATGACTCCTCTGCTCACCTGCATTTCTTTGGTTCTTTTACTCGCAGTGCCTCTCCTGTTCTGCTTCCCGATGCAGGACTATGTAGAATAGATCCTCCCCTGCCACATAACCTGCACAACCAGTAGGCAATAAGAACAATATCAACAAACACTGGGGCTGGCCATGGCACACTCAGTTGAGTATACATATTACAATGCGCAAGGATCTGGGTTCAAGCCCAGGTCTCTGTCAGTCAGAGTTCAGGGCGCCAGTATGCCGGGCTAGATTTGCGGTGGGAGACAGATGACCAGGGACACATAGCTGAGCGGAGAAGCAATATTTCTTTATTCACGAGCAAACGGTTCAAAAAACTAATCTAATCTAATCGCCACCCAATTCTATCTTGCCTCTCTCTCCTCCGGTGGAAGAGTCAGGAACCAAGGAAGTACGTAGGATAGGGGCTGGGGAGAAGGAAGGAGTGCCAAAAGGCAAGGACTAAACCAAAATCACCGGGAGGCAGGGGGAGTGAGACCAAACCAATGTAACAGAATGACCATGTAAATAGACCACAATGTCAAGCAATGTAACAGAAGGGATTCCAGAAGCAGAACTAGAAGCTTAGCAACAGGTCTCCACCTGCAGGGGGAAAGATTCATGAGCAGTGAAGTAGTGCTGCAGGTCTCTCTCTCTCCCTCTCTCTCTCTCTCTCCCTCTCTCTCTCTCTCTCTCTCTCTCTCTCTCTCTCTCCCTACCAATCACCTATCTATCATTCATCTATCTCTAGATTCTCCTCCCTCTCTCTCCTCTCTCTCTTTCTCCTTTCTCTCTCCTTTCTTCTCTCCTCTCTCCCCCCTTCCTCTCTCTTCACCAGAGCACTGCCCGGCTCTGGTTTATGGTTGTTCAGGGGATAGAATGTGGGACTCTGGAGCCTCAGGCAAGAGAGTCTCTTGACTCTCATTATGCTATCTACCCTTTATCTCTATCTCCCCCTTTCCTCTCGATTTCTCTCTAGCCAATAAATAAATAAAATATTTAAAAAATGAACGCACATCCAAAAACATATTGACAAACATTTACTACTTTAGAACTATATATTTCCAGGCACAACAGCTCATCCTAACTGGCATATTTATTTTTAATTAAGTGATTTCAATCCAGGAGCAATTCTCAGTGGAGCAAGTCAACAGAGTTTTTGAGTCTTGAAAATTTTAGTCTGAACTGCTCCTAAGCATTTTCCTGAAGATTATCATTTAAACATCCAGAGAGTCCTTGGAAGCTCCATGCCAGCATGCTTCTCAACAAGTATCGCAGCCTATGAGTTTGAGAAGTCAACGAGTGGAAGAAACCACGTCATACATAGCCACTGTGTGAGGTGAGAGCTAAGAAGAGGTGCTGTGTTTATGAGGACTTTGTGACCTTCCTCTCCTTCCCCCATCTTCACCTCCAGAAGCCACAGTTCTCAGGCCACTTTCTCCTGTTGAGACAGGCTAGACAGTCCTTGGCTCATAGCTCCCAGACAAGCATGGATCTTGGCAGACCTCTAGTAGTAGATAAAGGTCAAGGCATACTCTAGTATACTGTGCACACAGCTCCCTGTCCAGTCTGAGGGGTGGGTGCTTCCTTCCATACAGTGCAGAATCCCTTTGGATTGTCTTCACCTCAACTGGAAGTCCTGGGTAAAATGAGCCCTGCAGTGAAGGCTGTGCGACTATATTATTACACAAGCAGATTCTGGTTGAGTCCATGGTGTCCACCCAGATATAGGCGTCACCGGCCAAGTGTCCTATACACACGTGCTGGCAAGCTTTCCTGTCATAGCCGCAGTCTGTCTCAACAACGGAAAGGGTGGAATTTGGCCAAAGTCTGCATTTTAAAATTATGCTGGAATCTACCCTAAAGGGTCAGGGTTGAATTTCCAAGGATGAAATTTAAGGAAATAATGAACATAGACAGATATGTGCATGTACGTCTCCCAACTCAGCATAAATCAGAATTCATCCAGATCTACCCCAGTGGCTGTCCTCACCACCACCATCAATGCAGGGATATCAAGGGCAACAGAAAGCATGATGAACTGTATGCAGCTGGAGCTTATAAGGCCTCTGTCCTTCGCTTCTCAGTTAGATATTCTCTCCACATCAGAAAGAGGAGGTAGGATTTTATATCAGAGATGAATGAATTTAGCTTAACCAGAAGGGAGCAGAAACGTAAACAAAGTGAAATTTATTTTGGTGGGCTGGGTTCTGTTAGTGCATTTCTTTGATTGTGTTGTTGAATACTGAGACAGAAACATAAGGCAAGCTCACGTGAAAAGTAGAAATAAGCAGGTGGATCCAAGTTGTAGTTTGGCTCTATATGTTAACTCTTTTTTCAGCCATCAGGTTCCAGACGCTACAATGATTTCAACTGGACGTCCCTGGGCAGACGACCCCACCAATGTGTCCTGGAGCTCCGCTTCCCCAGAGCCCTGCCCCACTAGGGAAAGAGAGAGACAGGCTGGGAGTGTGGATCCACCTGTCAACGCCCATGTTCAGCGGGGAAGCAATGACAGAAGCCAGACCTTCAGCCTTCTGCATCCCACAGTGACCCTGGGTCCATGCTCCCAGAGGGATAGAGAATAGGAAAGCTATCAGGGGAGGGGATGGGTACGGAGTTCTGGTGGTGGGAATTGTGTGAGTTGTACCCCTCTTATTCTTTGGTATAGTCAGTGTTTCCTTTTTATAAATAAAAATTTAAAAGAAAAGTAGAAATAAGTCTAACATAGGGGCATTTTCCATTTGTGTCAAGACTATGACCATAGTTTTCTTTTTATTTATTGGATAGATAGAAATTGAAAGGGGTGGATGAGATAGAGAGAGGGAAAGAGGCAGAGAGACACCTGCAGCCCTGTTTCACCACTCGTGAAGTTTCCCCCTGCAGGTGGGGACTGGGTGCTTGAACCTGCATTCTCACACACTGTAATGTGTGCATTTAACCAGATGTGCCTGGCCCCTGAACCTTATTGTTTAAGATGACGTGAAAAAGAATTGAGAATGCCATTTCTTCTACATAGAGGTAGTCAGTTGATTCAGCACAATTTCTCCATAAAAACATTCTTTCCTCACTTCTCTGTAAAGATACTGTTTGTTTTTAAATACATATTTTTATTTTTTTATTTATGATTGCATAGAGACAGAGAGAAATTGAGAGGGGAGGAGGAGACAGAGAGGTAGGGAGATGGAGACACCTGCAGCCCTGCTTCACCAAAGCTTTCCCCCTGCAGGTGGAGGCTGGGGGCTTGAACCGGGGTTCCTAAGCACTATAGTGTGTGTGCTTAACCAGGTGTTCCACTGCCTGGCCCCCAAGACCATATTTAACATATCTTTGGACTCTTTTGAGGGTCAGACATCCCTAGTCTTTTTTATCACAGTGGCTACGGCTGCTTCCACGTTTGATATCATCTAAGTTAACTTTGAGCTGATGGCTGACAGCCTCTCATCTCCTGAACAAGCTCTAAGCCCCTAAGGCTGTGCCTAGACTCTCCAGCTGCTCTAGTCTGTATTTCAGATCAACCACACAGCATCCAAGCCCTGTCCCTCCCCGCCCAACCTCTTTGTCAGCTTTCTGTGTCAACCCATGTCCAGTGGGCAACCAATTCATCCTGGCTCCCCTCCCCGTAAATAGGGCTTTACTTCAAACCAGTTTGCTCTGAAGTGGCTTGTTTTGTCATCACCGTAACCACACCTCAGCGACTGCACGTAGACCCGCTAAAAATGGGTGCAAAGATCCCCTGAGGTCTGTGTGTGCCTGTGTGTACAATGCTGAATGTCCCGCTGAGACCAGAAAGGCAAAGCCAGGCTCCAGGACAGAGAGGCAAAGCCTCCTACCTGCCAAGCCACTTAGCAGAAGGAGGTGGAGGCCAACAGCCGCCCAGCCTGCCAGCAGGACCACGGGGAGGTAAGGGACTTGCGGAGTGAGGCTGAAGCATCAGGATCTCCTGCGGACAGACGGACGGACGGGGCCAGGGCAGGCCAACAGCTCTGCAGGAGGACGGGAGGAAGGCAGGTACCAGGAACATGTCTCCCAACAGCGAGTCTGAGAACACACTGCTATTTTCCCAAAGGCCAACTGTAAGACTTTCAGTGCATGCCCAAGAAAGAAAAGGGCAAGACAGAGCAAAGTGAATGAGTGGAAACAGCAGGCATCTATTTAGGAGTCTCGAGGGCGGCAACAGCAACAACAAACCAAGACTGTCTACCAGTCTGTTCGCCTTGGCAGCTGAGGGTCTGTGAGCTTGGCCACAGTCAGAGGCTCTAAAGAAACTTTTTCTGGAAAACGTGGCAAGGGTTTAACCTGAAATGTGATGGTTCTGGTGTGATCTAAAGGAGAGAGAACTCTGAATTTCTGAGTCCCGCGGCATACAAGGTCACCTCGTATTACAGAGTTTCCTTGTGTTTAAGAGTTACTTTCTGCCCGATTCAACTTTCATATATATATATATATATATATATATATATATATGTTTATTGGCGCAAAGCGCAAGGACCAGCAGAAGGATCCCAGTTCGAGCCCCAGGCTCCCCACCTGCAGGGAAGTCGCTTCACAGGCGGTGAAGCAGGTCTGCAGGTGTCTGTCTTTCTCTCCCCCTCTCTGTCTTCCCCTCCTCTCTCCATTTCTCTCTGTCCTATCCAACAATGATGACAACAATAATAACCACAACAAGAAAACAACTAGGGCAACAAAAGGGAATAAATAAATAAATACTTTAAAAAAAAAAAGGAAACACTGACAAAACCGTAGGACCTGGTCTAGATCTGGGTTTTGGGACTTTGTTAGGAAGTGAACCTCCTGGAATGGAATTAGAGAATACCATGAAAGGAAAGGTCTCACCTGAGTAATGAGGGTGAAGGGTTGACATTCCATACCTGACATCTCGACACAGTCTGAAGTGAAGCATGCTGAGGTGGTACTCGTTGCATTGATTAAGTTGTGATCAGTGGATGCAAAGTCATTTGGTATGACTTGAGAGAAGCATGCAACAAAGTGAGCCCCACCCCAGAGGTTCCAGGACTGGGGGCAATATAGGCTCTACAGAGGAAGTGGGAGGGTCCTGCTGTCTTAGGGCTTAAGAAGGCAATTTAATTTAAATTTATTTTAAAGCAGACTTTTTAAATTTTTCACCTTATGGAGTCGGGTGGTAGTACAGCGGGTTAAGTGCAGGTGGCGCAAAACACGAGGACTGGCATAAGGATCCCGGTTTGAGCCCCCGGCTCCCCACCTGCAGGGGAGTCGCTTCACAAGTGGTAAGGCAGGTCTGCAGGTGTCTGTCTTTCTCTCCCCCTCTCTGTCTTCCCCTCCTCTCTCCATTTCTCTCTGTCCTATCCAACGACGATGACATCAATGACAACAACAATAACTACAACAACAAGAATAAAAAAGTCAAAGCACATGTGTTATATAGGTAGGGCTAGCAATACATCTATGAGGAAGCCTGGGCTATTGCTTGCCAGGCATGAGATCAATACTTACTTACCTGATATGGTTTCCACACCCCAGGAACCACCATATAATGTCCACCTATCCACCCATTTCCCTTAATGCACTTTTAGCTCTGTATTTCCTTAGCACAGGGTCGAGGTTTAAATGTGAATTCCTTTAGGGCAGACAACACTTTGATTGTAGTTGTCAATCTTTTACACTTTAGTAGAGATAAAAATGCAGAAAACATTTTGCTTTGTTTTGTTTTGTTTTGTTTTACTGAAAGGCATTGAGAGCACAAAGGAGACCCTGGTGATGGTGCAGCTGGCTGAGTGCACAGCTTACAACGGACAAGGACCCAGGTTCAAGCCCCCGCCTGCAATGGCTAGGGGGTTTTCAGAGTGGTGAAGCAGAGCTGCAAGGTGTCTCTCTTATTCATCTCTTTTATTCTCCATCTCCCCTTCCCTCTCAATTTCTGGCTGTCTCTATCCAATAAATAAATAAAAGATAGTAAAAAAAAAAAAGTCATTAAAAAAGAAAAAGAGCCCAGAAGGGTTTGATTTCCTTTTCCTTTCCTTACTTCCTCTGCACTGGTCCTGGCGATGGCAGGTCCAGCCACATCCACTTGTGTTCCCAACTGCCAGTTCCCTTCCAGACACAGGAGCTCAACCCACCGCCGTCCTCAACAGTGACTTCAACGCACATGGTGCTGTTGCCTCCTGCTCAGTGTGGGGAATCGCCCAGACATCCTTAGACGCAGGAGGATGACTTGGCAACCTCAGATCTGTGAGAGCACAGACCACAGAAGGGTGGCTGGGCCTGGACTCCACAAGTCTGTAGTTATGAGTCATGGGAGGAGGGAGAGCTTCTCTTACTTTAGCCTGTTACATAATGAAGTGGGGTCTGAGAGTCCTGACACTGGGGTGTGGTACCAATTAACTGTGCAACTGTAAGACAATGGCTTGCACAAGTATTTAAAAAAGAGAGAGGGAAAAAAAAACCAAAAATAAGTAAGAAATTGCAACTCAAATAAAATACTACATTAAAACAAAGTTATATTTTTTCCAGTTTAGGACTTTTCAGAGAGTATGTCAATATGCACTGTGAATCTCTGAGGGAGAAATAGTGTTTCTTGCCTCCCAAACACATTCATCTCTGAACTTACTTTTAAATATGATTCCCAAAGACTAAGAATCCACTATGGCTGGAGAACTACTAGAATAAAAGGATCCCAAGGCCCTTCCCATCTTAAATACTGATTTTTCCCCCTTTCTCTAGTTCTAGCAGAGACTGCTACTTAAGATCCTTCTCAGACTTTATTCTAATTCTTTGAGGATTTCAAACTAGAAAATAATGACTAGTTATAAGTTAGATGTAAGGCCTATGCATAGCCTTCTGTCCTCGTGCTTTTTATGAAAAACATCGTGAGAAACTGTAACCCTCTTACCCTATGGTCTTGTCGGTGTTTCCATTTTATAAATAAATAAGTAAAACTTCATGAGCCTAAGCAGTAGTCTTCGCTGGAAAATCTCTGATATTCTGACAGGTAACTTTTTATTTATTTATTTTCCCTTTTTTGCCCTTGTTGTCTTTTTGTTGTTGTTGCTGCTGCTGCTGTTGTAGTTATTATTGTCGTTATTGATGTTGGTGTTGGATAGGACAGAGAGAAATGGAGAGAGGAGGGGAAGACAGAGAGGGGGAGAGAAAGACAGACACCTGCAGACCTGCTTTACCGCCTGTGAAGCGACTCCCTTGCAGGTGGGGAGCCGGGGGCTTGAACCGGGATCCTTATGCCAGTCCTTGTGTTTCATGCGCTTAACCCACTGTGCTACCGCCCGATTCCCTCTGACATGTAATTTTTTAAATTAATCTTTTTAAAAATATTTATTTATTTATTTATTCAATTTTGTTGTCCTGATTGTTTTATTATTGTAAGTGTTGTTGGATAAGACAGAGAGAAATGGAGAGAGGAGGGGAAGACAGAGAGGGGGAGAGAAAGATAGACACCTGCAGACCTGCTTCACCGCCTTGAAGTGACTCCCCTGCAGGTGGGGAGCCGGGGCTCGAACCTGGATCCTTACGCCGGTCCTTGTGCTTTCTTTGCTCCACCTGCGCTTAACCCGCTGCACTACTGCCCGACTCCCTCTGACTTGTAACTTTTAAACATATGTACACACATATATATCGTGCAGCATCATGTAGACTTATGTAGTAAAAATAAGTGTTTATATGCACATTTTTTTAATGACACAGAATAACTTCTAGGATTCCAAGATAAGTTTCATTAAGAAGAACAGCACAGTCCTTCGTTTTGTGTTTATGGTGTTGTGACTAATTTAGGGTAAAATTGGCTGCCAGTCTCCATGAGAATACCAGACTTGGGGCCACTGACATCTTCACATCCCCGGGAAGCGAGCTGATGGTCCAGTGCCTGTGTGGTGTGCAGCTCAGCCTCTGCGGACTGGGACTCATTAGCCCAGGGTTACAAAAATGTAACCAGAACTTCTCCAGATAGCCCACTGCAAGCCCTTGCCTCAAAGGCCTGGGTCTGAGCCACTCAAGAAGCTGCCCTCAGCTCAGCTTGGGGCATGGAATTTTCATTAGATGGAGCCCTTTGCACAAACTCAGAGGAGTATGAAAATTACTACTTTCTTGGTGGAGGGGGACAAGGAAGATGAACATGGGAAGAAACAGCTACTTTTTAACATCCTCCCATTTTCTGTCGAAACAAGTTCTAGTTCTAATCTCATTTTTCTCAGAGCTCAATCAACATATTCTAAGAGGCTGTGGGAGTCGGGTCAATACTGCAAAAGCTTGTGCACTCGAAGGGCGTTTGCCTGCTCCATGGCTCAGGGCTTCGCTAGCAACATTAATTACAAGAGTCCTGATTGCCCTGCTCTCTGAAGGGAGGCTGGTCAGCCTGCTCTGCCCCTCGAGGAAGACGGGTCCTGACATGAGAGCAGCCTGGAATGTTCCATGAGCTCAGACTGACAGGGACTCAGAGGTCACACAGGCTCCTGTGCTAAATATGAATAGACATGGGCCCTGGGTCAGTTAATGATATTTATTTACTTTCCTCATATTTGGAAGCTACTAAATTACTAAAGTCACGGGCCCCTTGGAACATACTTAAAATAGACTTCCTAGCTTCTTTCCACATGAAGATACCTAATTTTATCTGCTCTTTTCCTACCTTTGGGTTCCTATTTGTTAAACATTTTGTCCTGCCTTATATCTATTGCTTTTCAGCCACCAAGTTTCAGATACCACTGATTCTATCCTGACCTCCCTGGGCAGACGCCCTCACCCACGTGTCCTGGAGGCTCCCCTCCCCAGAGCCCTGCCCCACTAGGGACAGACAGACACAGGCTGGGGGTGTGGATCCACCTGCCAACACCATTTCCAGTGGAGAAGCAATGACAGAAGTCAGAACTCCCACCTTCTGCTCCCCATAAAGAAATTGGGTCCAGACTCCCAGAGGGATAAAGAACAGGGACGCTTCCAATGGAGGGGATGGGACAGGGAGCTCTGGTGGTGGGAACTGTGTGGCATTGTATCCTTGTTACCTTATAGTCATGTTAATCATTATTAAACCAGAGATAAAAAAAATTAAAAGAAGCAGAATCCTGAAACTGTTGCTGTCTTGTAGGGCCTGGAGGAAGAGGACGTTGGATACAGATGTGGGGCTGACTGCACACAGCAGCCTAGTAGTGGTGTAAGCCCCACTGCCCTGGGGCCAGACAGCCTGGGGTGAAATCAGGCAGGACAGACAAGTGTCCCTCCAGCCAGCAACCCAGCCAGGCTCTCCCACATGACCATTTAGACATTACTAGTTAGAGAGCACACACTCATTCACTGCCTCTGCCTCTAGACTGTTCAAAACTCGGCACAGAGTACACAGCACACACTTACCGGTCAGGTCAAACTACAGCCTCCAATGAGCTGAGGAAGAAAAAAAGCCTTCATAACTGCTCAACGGTTCTCCAACTCAAGAGATGACTGAAACAGATCAACAGACGGCCACAGTGGGAGCCTACCTGTCCTGAGACTTTGTGAGGACTCTGGTGGTCATGGTTGGGCCACAGAGTTTTGATGGAAGTTGGGGTGGCTTGTACTGACTTTGCATGGTTGTGAACTGATACCCCTGAAATCATATAATTTTGTGAAGGTCTGTTAAATCACTCATAAGAAGGAGAAAGGGGGAGAGGCTGTGGCACACCTGGCTAAAGGCACACATTACAGTGCACAAGGACCCGGGTTCAAGTGCCTGGTCCCCAGCTGCAGGGAGAAAGCTTTATGAGCAGTGAAGCAGGGCTGGAGGTGTCTCTCTGTCTCTCTCCCTCTCTCCCCCTTCTTTCTTGATTTCTCTCTGTCTTTATTCAATAATAAATAAATAATATTTTTAAAAGGGTAAAGGTAAACAAAAAAAATAAAGGAAAGAAATTGTGACTGCTGGGGAATTCAAATGAGAGGAGCTGACAGAACCTCGGTGAGAAGGAAAGGCAGAGTCTGAGCTGAGCCAGACTATGGAGGAGTAGTTGAGGAGAGCAGCAGCCCGGACCCCTCCTCTGCTCCCCTATCGCTCAGCCCAGAGGCACCTCAGCCAGTCTGAGGGACCATCCCCCATTCCTCCCTGTACCTCCAGACAATGCCACTGCTACCACAGGGAGATGGGCCTACTCACCAACAGCCCTACGCCCACCACGACTCAGAGGACTTGAAGTTGGGAGAACACCTGGGACCGCAAAAAGGCAGAACTAGAATGACTTCAGGAGCCACCAAGCCACCAGTGAGTGCAAACACATGCTGCTCATGGACAGAGAGGAGCCTAGGGAGAGATGGAGTGGCTGGTAACAGTCCGGCAGTTTACCAGTTGAGGCACAACAGCCAGTCTGCTTTACCAACAAAAAGATGGCTAAGAAGAGGAGAGGAGTCCCTGAGACTCACCAAATGCAACTGGAAGTCTCCATTGCTACTGTCCTCAGAGGCTGGAGCAGCAGGGGGGAGGACCTGTGCTGACAACTGGGAACAGAGAACTAACAAGGAAACTCAGGAGAAAGTCTACACCTCAGTGGCCTAGAGGTGGGGCTCTGTGGTGGGAGTCTTTCCATGTTGTTCTCTTGATGAGAAAATAGTGAATAGTTGCCTCAGAACCTACAGACTATAAACGGGACTTGTTTAGAAACTCTCAGGCCCAGCAGTGCTATCCAGCTTGGCAGAGAAGCTGAATTGAGTCTAGAGCTTTGGATCTTTGGGGTGTGAGAGTCTCTTTGCATAACCATTGTGTTATCTCTCCCCCACCCTGCTTTATCTCTTGGTCAGGAGTGAGTGATGAAGCTAAGAAGCCTACTTAGAGTTTAAAAGCCCTCAGGCTCCCATAGCCTACAGGGAAGAAAAAGAACAAAAGAGGCTTTGAACAGACACTGTGCTCCAACTCAGGAACTGAAATACTATTGAAACAACTGTTAATTGCCACAACAGTGAACCATTTAAGTAAATTACTCAGACACAAGTCAATCCAGGCAAGAGTGACCAGTAATTTGAAAAGTACTGAGAGAGGGACCTCATACCATAATATATAAAATGGTTAAGCCAACAAGAAGAAATATTGGAGAAATGGACCAGGGTAAGAACCCAGCTAAAAGTCCCCCAAAGGTTGTAGCACAAAATACTGAGGTCAACATTCAAATTCTTTTTTTTTTTTTTAATACAGAAATTTATTTTTTAAAAAAGAACTTCAGTTTTCAGGTAGGTCATGCTATCCAATACAAGTGACATGATTCATCCCTTAGGTAAGACACAAAGAGAGTTGAGGAAGTAGAGTACTATTATGAAACAGACAGAAAGGCTGATGATTGAAACTGAAGGTAGTCAGCCCTTCCTTACCAATCTCATGACTGCTTTCCTTCTGGAGAAGCAATTCCAGGTCAGTTTGTGGCTCATGGAAATACCTGATGGAGTCAAGCTTGGGTCCATGTTGCAACACCTGTTTGGGGTGCTCAGCACTGTCCCCATATTTTTTGGTGGCAGGGATGAGTATCCTGTGGACTCAAAGCAGCACAGTTGTGTGGGAGGCATCCATAAGATAACCAATCACAGTTTTCACAGAATCTTAAGAGATATTTGTTTGCTTCTGCACAACTACCAGATGGTTTCACTCATGTGAAATCTAGAGAACTGATGCATGTGTTTGCAAAATAAATAAATAAATAAACATTCAAATTCTTATATATAAATAGTCACAGGAGTGAATAAAGAGTTGGAAAGAATTTCCATGAAATGCAGAAACAACAAATGAAACTCTGGAAGAAAACACTAATTATCTCAAGGTTATTAGAGAGCTGAAAGCTGAAATAGCTGAGCTAAGAACACAACTAGCTAAACAAGCTAAAACAGTATCAGAACAGGTTAACAAAATAGATGAACTATAGAAAAGAGTACAGGGAAGAGAGAACAAAATAAATGAGGATGAAGACAATTAGCAAGATCAAGGACAAATTAGAGACAACTGAAAAGAAGTAAGAGATATCAAAAATAGATTAAGAGATACTGAAAACAACAACAGAGACCTATGGGATGACTTCAAAAGAAACAATATACACATTATTGGCTTACCAGAGGAAGAAAGAGAGGGAGGGGAAGAAAGCATTCTTCAGGACATAATAGCTGAGAACTTCTCTAGTCCAGACAACATAAAAGACATAAAGGTTCAAGGAGCCCAGAGGGTCCCAAACAGAATTAACCCAGACTTAAAGACACCAAGACACATCATATTTAGAATGTAAAGGAATAAGGATAAGGAAAGGATCCTGAAGGCTGCAAGAGAAAAACAAAGAGTCACCTACAGAGGAAAACCAATAAGATTAGCAGCAGACTTCTCCACACAAACACTACAGGCCAGAAGAGAATGGCAAGATATCTATCGAGTGCTCAATGAGAAAGGCTTTCAACCAAGACTCCTGTATCCTGCTAGACTGTCATTCAGACTAGATGGAGGCATCAAAATCTTCTCAGACAAGCAACAGTTGAAAGAATCAACTATCACCAAACCTGCCGTGAAAGAAGTTCTCAAAGCTCTCTTATAAACAGTCAGACAACCATAAACAGGCCATATATCAAAACACTCTAAAAATCTACAAGAATGACATTAAAATATCTTCAATCTATGATATCAATAAATGTCAATGGCCTGAATTCACCTATTAAAAGACACAGAGTAGGAAGATGGATCAGAAAACACAACCCAACAATATGCTGTCTACAGGAAAACCACCTAACTCAATAAGACAAACACAGACTCAAAGTGAGGCATCACACTCCCAGATCTCAGACTGTATTATAGGGTCATTGTCATCACAACTGCTTGGTACTGGAACATGAATACACACACTGACCATGGAATAGAATTGAGAGCCCAGAAGTGAGCCCCCACACCTATGTACATCTAATCTTTGACAAAGGTGCCCAGCACCTTCTATTAAATGGGAAAAGCAGAGTCTCTTCAACAAATGGTGTTGGGAAAAATGAGTTGAAACATGCAGAAGAATGAAACTGAACCATTATATTTCACCAAACACAAAAGGAAATTCCATGTGGATCATGTTAGACCACAAACTATCAGATACTTAGAGGAAAATACTGGCAGAACTCTTTTCTGCATAAATTTTAAAGACATCTTCAATGAAAAGAATCCAATTACAAAGAAGACTAAGGCAAGTATAAACCTATGGGACTACATCAAATTAAAAAGCTTCTGCACAGCTAAAGAAACTACTACTCAAACCAAGAGACCCCTCACAGAATGGAAGATCTTTGCATGCCATACATCAGACAAGAGGCTAATAACCAAAATATATAAAGAACTTGTAAATCTCATCAAGAAGAAAACAAATAACCCCATGTGAAAATGGAGGGAGGACATGGACATAATATTCATCACAGAAGAGATCCAAAAGGCTGAGAAACACATGAAAAAATGCTCCAAGTCTCTGATTGTCAGAGAAATGCAAATAAAGACAACAATGAGATACCACTTAACTCCTGTGAGAATGTCACACATCAGAAAAGGTAATAGCAGCAAATGCTGAAGAGGTTGTGGGGCCAAAGGAACCCTCCTAGACTGCTGGTGGGAATGTAAATTGGTCCAACCTCGGTGGAGAACAGTCTGAAGAACTCTCAGAAGGGTAGAAATGGACCTACCCTATGATCCTGCAATTCCTCTCCTGGGGATATGTCCTAAGGAACCCAACACATCCATCCAAAAAGATCTGTGTACACATATGTTCTTGGCAGCCAGCACAATTTGTAATAGTCAAAACCTGGAAGCAACCCAGGTGTCCAACAACAGATGAGTGGCTGAGCAAGTTGTGGTCTATATGCACAATGGAATACTACTCAGCTATTAAAAACAGTGACTTCACCGTTTTCAGCCGATCTTGAGTAGACCTTGAAAAATTCATGTTAAGTGAAATAAGTCAGAAATAGAAGGATGAATATGGGATGATCTCACTCTCAGGCAGAAGTTGAAAAAAAAATCAGAAGAGAAAACACAAGTAGAACCTGAACTGGAATTGGCATATCATACCAAAGTAAAAGACTCTGCAGTGGGTGGGGGAGAGAATACAGGTCCAAATAGAATGACAGAGGACCTAGTGGGGCTAGATTATTATGTGGAAAACTGGGAAATGTTATGCATGTACAAACTATTGTATTTACTGTTGAATGTAAAACATTAATCCCCCAATAAAGAAAAAAAAAAGGGCAGGGTCTACACACAGAACCTCCCCTATGGAACGTTACTATTTTGCAACTGGAACACGGGAAGAGGGACTAAAGAAGAATAAAAAGGGATGAATTCTGAGCAGAAACTCACAACAGTAACAGGGCAAAGCAGGTTCACAAACTCTTGGTAAGAGCCTCCCCAGACAAACGTCAACAATACATTCTCCTGTCTTGTTCTGCCAGTACAAGCTGTGCTGCAAATTCTTCTAGTCTAAGTAAAACATTCTCTACACTCTCCAAAGTAAAAAGACAAACAAGTAAATAAATAAACAATGAACGTAAGTCACATTACCAACATAGCTCTTCCATCAATCCTAGACACAAGAGTGGTTAGTATTTAGAGAAAGTAAAAAATAAATAGATGGATAGCTAGATGATAGCTAGATAGATAGTAGATAGATAGACAGACAGACAGACAGATAGATAGATAAATAGATAGTAGATAGAAAATAGATATATGATAGATAGATAGATAGATAGATAGATAGATAGATAGATAGATAGATAGATAAAATAAAGCTGTGGGCTTTGTTCATATGCTTGTTTTCCCCTCAACAAGCAGAGATCCAATGTTTCAGCCAATTCGGTTCCAGGACAGTCTCATGCCTCAGGGACAATAACTTAGTTGCTCCCCAAAGAGAAACATGGAGCAGGAAAGCAGTCTGACATCCTACCTGTGACCATTAGCAGAGAGGTGAACAAGTAAAAACAACAAGAGAGCAACTGATATCATTAGTCTCCCCTCCCCACCTGAGACCACCTTCTCAGATACAGAGCAAACTACACATCTTGGTGGTTCTGAAGTTTGGCCACAAACTTATTCAGAAGTTACTCAGAAGTCAAGAGAACAGAAAACCCAATTTTGTTTTTGAGAGAGCCTTAAACACCACAGAAATTTCCCAAGGATGAACAAGTTCAAGTAATCTTGATGATTAGCCTTTTAAAAAATCAGACTTCTCTACACCCAAGACATTCAACCACAATAGTTACATTTCAATAAGTAAGTATGTAAAATAAAATAAATCAAGATTCTTCTAGACCTGAAGCAACAGAAACCTTGAAGGAACCCAAATGCATGACCTCATAGGAAAAGCTGAGCGCTATTTAAATAAACTTCATTTTAATAAACCACAGCATAACTGATCACTATTGTACCCTCAAATTACATATTTATACTTCTGTCTGCTAATAGGATAGGTGGCTGGGTTTTTGTTTTTGCTTTTGCTTTATCCAAGTGGAATGTATTTCTCTAGGAGCACAGAGTATCTCAGACCTGGGTTTGGACAGCACCCAAGGAATGTTAAGATCAGAGAGTGCCTGAATTTACCAGAGAATAGCCAAGAGGCAAGAAAGCTCTTGATTCTGTAAAATAAAGAACTGGACTCCTTGAACTCTTAAGAGTCTTCCAGTTTGGACATTCTGTGATTCCACCCTACACTCTACATCCATTCACCTACAAGGAGAATCTGATCTGGACTGTTGGCTTTTGAAAGTCCACAGCTCCATGACACAGCAGGAAAATGTGATCATCACAGATAAAATGAATTTCTGTGTAGCCCGCCATTCTGTGTAGTCTTCCCAAATGGAAGACTGAAGATAGGGGGGCTCAAGGGAATTGGGGTGGGGGAAAGAAATCACAGAATAGCTCTGACTTTTGGGTGTGTGGTCATTAGGTTATTGGGAAATCTGTTATAAGACTTCCACTGATGTCACTTTAAGCATGAGGGCTAGCATCAGATCTATGCTAGAAAACTCTACCAGGAGCAAAACGTCTTTGAGGGAAGTTTGTAAACAGAGTTCAGAATGGTCAGACCAGAAGTGTCATCCAGCTCTTACTAGATATTTTTACCAGAGACTCACCATGTGTTAGGGAAACTTAAATGATTTTATTTCTCAAAAGAAAATTATGTTTAGATAATAGAATAAGCAAGGAACTGGGCAGTGGTGAACTCGGAAAAGCATACACGTTATCATGTGTGATGACCTGGGCTGAAACTGCCATCCACTTGCTGAGGGTGTCATGAGAGCTGGAGTAGTGCTCCGGGCTGCCTATCTGTCTGTCTGTCCCTCTTCCCCTGTCTTTCCTCTCCCTCTCTATTTCTCTGTCTCTATCTGAAAAGAAAAAGAAGGAGAAGGAGAAGAAGGAGGAGAGGGATGGATAAGCTATATACTATTTTTTTTAAGTCAGATTCGATTTTTATCCCGTAAGATTCAGCCATTTTTATGACACATTCTGTGACCTGCTACAGATGCATGGCCATGCATGATCATCAGCGCAGTCAAGTTGAAGAACACTGTCCCAATGTACCTTCATTGTCATCCCAACCCCTGCTACACCCCACACTGACAACCATCTGCCTGCTCTCTCTCCTTACAGGAGGGGGTTTTGCCTTTTAGAGAACGTCACGTATAAAGAGTTAGACGCACTGTCCGCCTTTTCACATATTTCTTTCACTACCACAATGCATATAAGATTTACCCATACTTTGCATCCATTATTAATAGCTTGTTTTATTTCCGTTGTATATGTATATCATAGTTGAGAGATGTGTGCTATTTTCAGTTAAAGCTACTTTAATTATCTCATACACATTGTTATATGAATGTAAGTTTTTATTCCTCTAGAGTAAACGTTCGAGGAGCAAGATTGATGTATTTGTATGCTCAGTGTATGTTTATCTTTAGAAGAAGCTTGCAAACTATTTTCCAAAGTGGCTGAAGCACTGCGCATACCCACTAGCAACAAACCAGAGTTCAAGTTGCTCTGCATCCTCACTCACTTGCTATGATTTGTCTTTTATGTAAATATTTCTAATAAGCATGCAGTGTTATCTCATGTGGTATTAATTTCCATTTTCCCAGTGACTAATGAGGTTTAACATTGTTTCACATACTTACTTGTGATTCATATGTCTCTTTGATGAAAAGTCTGTTCAGATCTTTTGCCCATTTTTATTGGGTTGTTATTTTCCTATTGTTGTTTCAGCGTGTGTGTTCCGGGTAGAAGTCCTTTATCAAATATGTGACTGGAAAGAACCTCTCCAAGATTGGCTTTTTATTCTCCTAAAGTGAATTTTGAAGAGCTTTCAGTCTATTTTTGAAGTCTGTAATGCAGGGCTGATACGAGGCCAGTCCACATCCTTCTCTTTGTAAATATTCATTTATTTATTCATGCTACAGATAAAAGGTCAGAGAGCCAGTGTCACTCTCGCACATGTGATACTCAGAAGCTCATACCTGTAAATCCAGTAATCTAGCCATTGCTCCATCCTGGTTAGGCCAAGTTCTCTTATTCAATCTCTGTCTTCTTTTTAGAAAAGGATGGATGGAAATCACCAACGTTTGCACCCACCTTATTAGGATACCTCTAAGTAAGAACATGAATTTTTTTCATTTTTTTACTTTTGGTTAATAATGGGTTACAAGATTGTATGCTTACAGGGTCTACTTCCATGCTACACTCACCAACAAAGTTCTGTGTCCTTACCCCCTGACCTCTCAAAGATAACCAAAACAAAAGTTCTCGCAAAGTCTTAGAAATCGTTTGTTTGCTTCTGTTTTTTCCATCTCTCATTTCACTAAACATAATCACCTCCTTTGTCGTCCATTTTTGTCCACAAAGACACAATATTATCTGTTTTGACTGAAGAGTAGTATTTCATGGGCTATATATCCCATAATTCCTTTAGCCAGTCATCTACTTTGTAAAATTATTTATTTATTGGATAGAGACAGAGAAACTGAGAGGGGAGGGGGAATAGAGGGTAAGAGACAGAGAGACACCATGCAGCCCTACTTCGCCACTTGTATAGCTTTCCCCTGTAAAGATGGGGACAAGGGGGTTGAACCTGGGTCCTTGTGCCCTGTAATATAGGCACTTGACCAAGTGTACCACCTCCAGGTCCCCTAGATAGTCATCTGTTGATGGGCATTCAGCGGTTTCTACTCTTTGGCCACTGTGAGTAATGCAGCTATGAACATTCAGGTAACTGTGTTCCTTTGAATTAGTGTTTGTATAACATTTAGATAAATGCCTAAGAGCGGTATTACTGGGTCTTACAGTACTTCCATTTTCATTTGTTCAAGGACTCTCCACACAGTCTTCCAAAGGGGCTGTCCAGTCTGCATTCCCGCCAATAGTGAAGGAGAGTCCCTTTCTCCACAACCAAGCCAACACCTGTCCTTTCCTGGTTTTGTCAATGGAAGCCATTGACAACATTGACAAAACCATAGGATAAGAGGGGTGGGTACAACTGCACATGTTCCCAACACTGAGTATACATTTTTTTAGTCTAAGCATTTAACCTTTCAAATATGTAAACTGATTGAATTCTAACATTGTAATGAAATTGTTGAAACAACTCTAAAAATAACCTTTAAAAAATATTAATTTACTTAAAAATTCAAACCAGATAGATCGGCAATATCTGGTTCCATCAGTATCTAAAATATAGTTATGAATAGATAGCATTAAAAGACAGAAAGCATGGTGAGGTCAAGTGTACTACAATATTCTCACCATAGAATTTTTTTAAAAAAACAAGCTCTGGACGGGGGTAAATAGCATAATGGTTATGCAGAGAGACTTTCATGCCTGAGGCTCCAAAGTCCCAGGTTCAATCCCTTGTGCCACCATAAACCAGAGATGATTAGTGTTCAGGTAAACAAAAAAAAAAAAAAGAAGAAGAAAAAGAAAAAGAAAACCAAGTTCCTATGTAACTTGGTTATAATAATTATTATTATCTATTGGCTCTTGAGAGCTTGTTTGGAGGTCCTAGCAGGGGAGTGCATGTACTCCTGTGCCCTAGACAGAAGACCCGTTGGGAGGTCCTAGCAGAGGAGTGCATGTACTCCTGTGCCCTAGACAGAAGACCCGTTGGGAGGTCCTAGCAGGGGAGTGCATGTACTCCTGTGCCCTAGACAGAAGACCCGTTGGTCTCTCTTCGGGGAAGGCCGTCCTCGTCCACCGAGGGCACAGCTTCGGGAGGGACGCGTGTGGAGCAGTGAGGGAGGAAGGGGACACCCGCCTAGCTGGCCAGATCAGCCGAATCAACCCCAGTGGTCCGTGGGGTGACAGATGTTGCAGCCAGACCCCCCCTCACATCCTATCCATTGCCTCTTTAAACTCTAAGACTTCAAGGAACCTTTCTGATTCTCTTTAAAGTCTGTGTTTCCCCCAGTCCTGGGACCTCTGGGACATTGCTGGTATTTCTTGACGCCTCTCCCCTCCACCCCTCACCCTGTGATGCTGCCTCTGCTGACCTCAGCTGAATCAGGGCAATGGGTGCCACCAGGCCACGTTACGCTGCCACTGCCTTTCCGCTTGGGTTGTATCCACAGACACCACGCCTGAGACGTCAGCCTTCCAGCCCCGATAATCTGGTGAGACCTTCCCTAGTGCCCGGGGCCACCTCCATGCATTTCAGAGGGTGCTTTCCCAAGCAAAGTCACAGACCCTAGAGACAGGCTGCTGGAACCTACGTGTCCATAAGTTAGAGCTATGTATACACCTCAAAGTATAGTAGCAGTCCTCTGTGATTAGACTCAGACCTAGTAAGCTCTGCAATCTGACAGAAAGGCCTGCAGAAGCCACCATAAACAGTCTAATCAAATATGTATCACTTTGGCCTTGACACTCTCCACTCCTCCCCTACTTCACTTCCCTCTATCCCTCTATCTACTCAACTGACTACACAAAAGAGAGTAAGGGTTCAGTTTTCAAACAAGATAGTCGTGGAAAGTCTTATGTGGAGGAATACATTCTAATAAAGATCTGTAGTGATGAACAAAAAGACAGTATAGAAACCCAGGGGAGTGATTTCTCTATGTGGGAATAAAAAGTGGAGAGAATCCATGAGCAAGTGCACTAGGACTATCTGAGAAACAACTACTAGGCCAGAATAGCTCAAGAAAGACCATTAATTTTACATTCTAATTTGAAAGAAAGAGCACTTAATGTTAGTTATATTTATGTGTTACCTGACCCTGAAGAGGGAGGTCCATCCTAGGTTACAATGAAACATTTTTTTTTAATTTCCAAGTGCACAAATAATTCTGAAGTTTTTGTCTTTTTTTTTTTTTTTTTTTGCCACCAAGTTCACCACCGGGACTTGGTGCTGGCACTAGGAATCCACCACTTCTGCTAGCCATTTTTCTCCTCCTTCTTTTTACTTAATAAGAAAAAGAAAGATTGAGTGGGAGATAAGAGGGAAAGACACACGCAGGCCTGCTGCCCCTGCATCTCCCTGCAGATGTGGACTTGGGGGCCCAGTTCTTGTATTGTGGTATTTTGTGAGCTCGACAAGGGGCACCACTGCTGGGCCCCAAGTATTTGTCTTCTTGTTAATCTTCAGTAATTGAGTGACTGCTTCTAAATGAATTCTGTCCTTTATCAGTTCTCTTCTTCCATGCCATACCTTTTGACTACTTTACATTTTATTTTATTGTATTGTATTTTTACATTTATTTTATTTATTTATTGGATAGAGACAGTCAAAAATCAAGAGAGGAGGGAGAACTAGAGCAGGAGAGAAACAGAGAGTCCCCTGCAGCCCTGCTTCACTACTCACAAGGCTTTCCCCCTATAGGTGGGGACCAAGGGCTTGAACCCAGGTCCTTGCACATTGTGACATGTGCGCCCAACCAGCTGTGCCACCACCCGCCCCGACCTTAGATTCTATTGGCTGCTGCTTTAGTTTGGGCAACAGTGAAGGAGGAAACTTGCCTCACTGTTATTAGTCGGGATAGGAAGGCAGCAAAGTGAGTTGTTAAAAAAAAAAAAAAATCATTGCCCGGTATTAGATTGGCTTTCTTTTGCTCTTTGCCCAGACTATCTTCTTCAGTGCACATAGTAGACTGTATATTTCTGAACGAGAGGAAATGCAGAGGATTCAAATTGCACTCGGTAAAGTCATCATTTGTTTGGAGTCTTGCATTGATACTCAGACTTTAGTCAATAAAGACTTTCTGCTGCCTCAACCCTCCTCCCCAAAACACAAGCTTCATGTTCCTTGAGCCCTTCTCACAGCAATTCTCTCACAATGAGAAGTCATTCAAATCCACAGTTATGCAGCAGACTCTTATATTTCTGGCACATAACTTGGCATAACACCACAAAGCATGAATAACCAGAGACTGAAACACTTGTTCTAGTGTAAGTCCGTGTTCCTTGACTGTCTTCTAAAAGCAACGACCCCCTTGGCAAATGCATTTAGTTACAGAACAAGGCTGCCCAGAAGTGACATTTTCCTCCAAGTATCTCCTCTGTGCGCCCCCCCCCCCCCCCGTCACGAACACCAGGGATCCTGACAGGGTCATCTCCTCTGGACCTGCATTCAGACTTCAAGGAAGCTGGGCAGGAGGACGAGAGTGGGTTGACACATTCTCCCCCCATTATTGCTACAAATAATTATACTGTCACAATTGATTAATAGAGCTTTGGCAGTGTCTGGTGGGAATGGAAAGTCAGAAGCACCCCCTCTACCTTACACAGGGGCATATTTGAAAGTTACATTATGAAAGTGGGGAAGGTGGGTCAACATAGACGGACAAAACAAGTCATGTTATGACCTGCCCCTCAAAGAAAGAATGCAGAGATTGAGGCCTCCCAGGTACAAGTTGACGTATTGAAACAAAGAAAGATTAATAGTTAAACTGTACCAGACCTAGATGAGCAGTGGTCCACGACTAGGCAAAGATCCATTTGCCCCCCATAGAAGATCAATGATAGAAAGAGCCCTCCGCAAAAGTCTAAAACAATTCTGGGTATGACCTCCCCTGAGAACAGGGCGATACTAAGTATTGTACCATTCTTTACAGAGATAGGGGAGTAACATGTAGCCTGCCAAAGCCACAAGACTGAGCTGGTTGCTTAGACAACCTGAATGTAACCTGGAAAAGTAAAAAAGCTAATGCAGTTTCACTATTAAAATGAGTCCAGATTCACCCTCCAATAGAGTGTGGTGTCTATCTGTTCTCCCTCGCGCCGACTCCTGACCCACCTGGGAGGTTGCCTTCAAGACCCCTGACCCTCCTGCTGCTCATCCACTGTGGTGGCCCGCGGCACCTCTGGGTCATATGGAATTATTTTTCTCCTCATAACTTAGAAATCTTAAAAACTTTGACTTAGCTCTTCATAAGTAAGAGGTGGTGGTCCTACACCACCGGGGAGATTTGGATGGCTTGTTTGGAAAGCCCCTTCTTTACAGAACCACTTCCAAGGTTTTAACAAGTGAGCGAGCGTTACACGGACTGGTGACCCGCTCCACTGTCATGGTGACTTTTTTGTTGTCACTTCCTTATTTCCTTCTTGTGAATATAGCAGTGAGTTTGAGGAGGTCCCGGGGAGCTGGACCAAGCCTGTTTAGTCTGAGAAGCTCAAGTCCTCCTTTCACTGCACCCTCATCCTCTTAGCCCGAAGACGAGGGTGGAGAGCACATGCCCCCTGCAAAGGGTCCTGTGGTCACCAAGCCAACACAAGTGGAGTGGGTGCCCTGGCTTTGCCCCCTTGGACTGGCCGGGGCATTTCTTCCTCCTCCCTGTGCCTTCCTACGAGGTTCTTCCACAGGACCCCCTGAGGAGCTTCCAAGCCTTTGACAGGTGTTTGTGGACCCAGCTTGACTTCTCTGGAAAGGTTTGGATGTCTCCACCCTAGTGGGTAGTTATGGAGGAATTCTGAAGGTACGAAAGCTCTGGTATCAGTGGCTTCTCTTTTTCCTCCTCCTTCTCCTCCTCCTCCTCCTCCTCTTCTACTCCTTGTCCTTGTCCTTGTCCTTGTCCTCCTCCTCCTCCTCCTCCTCCTCTTCTACTCCTTGTCCTTGTCCTTCTCCTTCTTCTTCTTTTATTAAGAAGAGAACCATGCCTTGGTTTCCGGTGGCACACCGAGTCTTGCTAATCTCACTCAGTGTGATCGCATCAAGTTTCTTCCGTGTTGTAACAAGGATAGTCACCACAGTCTTTTTGTTGTCCTGGTGTGCATTTCTCTAACAATCAGTGATTCTGAACATTTAAAATTTTTTGTTCTATCTTTTAAAATATTTGTATTAGGGGATTAATCATCTAGAGTGAATACAGTTGTTGGTCCATGTGTAAAATTTCTCAGTTATCTGCAAGACACTCTCACCCCCCGGCCTAGTTTCAGCTATTCAACAGCAGACCGGTGGCTGACTAAACTGGGGTCTATGTACACAATGGAATATGACTCAGCTGTTCAGAATAGTGGAGTCACCTTCTTCACCTTCTTCACCTCCTCTGGGATGGAGCTTGAAGGAATCCTGTGAAGTGAGATCAGCCAGGAAGAGAAGGATGAGTGTGGGATGATCTCACTCATGGACAGAAGTGGAGAAATCAGAACAGAAGGGGAACACAAAGCAGAGCTCTCTGCTGCAGTGGTGGATCTGTCCTTATGTCGAGGAATCTTTTGTGCTGTCTGCTGAGATAAAGCTGGTGTCCAACCTACAGCTACAGTTTTATAACTTCCTCCTCCTCCTTCTCCTCTTCCTCCTCCTCCTTCTTCCTCCTCTTCCTTCTCTTCTCTTGCTGAAGCTTCACCGAGAGAGAGAAAGAGAGAGAGAGGGAGAGAGAGAGAGAGAGAAGGCCTAGTGGGAGCTGTGCATGAGAGAGAGAGAGAGAGAGAGAGGAGAGGAAGAGGAGGCCCAGTGGGAGCTGTGCACAAGAGAGAGAGAGAGAGAGAGAGAGAGAGAGAGAGAAGGCCCAGTGGGAGCTGTGCCAGAGAGAGAGAGAGAGAAGGCCCAGTGGGAGCTGTGCAAGCTTGGGTCGCACACAAGGCAAGGAGAGTGTGTTACCCAGGTGCACCTGCCTCGGTGCCTTTCTAACACACACAGCAATCCTGAGACTCCATAGGGCCACGCACAGCCTGCCGTTGCCAGTGCAGCCAGGTTGGCCTACCTGCTGGACAGGTGTGACTTCAAGTGCTTACGTGACCGGCACCCTAGTGCCCCTGCATATGTGGGAAGGGACGTCATCTCCAGAGCTCGGCTCCGGTATTCCTTGCTGAGAATAAGGATCCAGACTTCCTGCTCTGGTAGTTGCCCAAAGCTGTCTAGATAGTCGCTCTATTCACTTCCACTTCTTGGGATTTTTCTCCAAAGAGGAAAACTAACACAATAACGTCTGACCTGGTGTTTCTCTTCCTCCGATTTTCCGGGCTACATGAGAAAACATCATAAAAGAAAACACACTCGCTGCTATGGGAACTTTCCTTGTGCAAACTCTGGCTTTCCTATACAAGAACTTACAATGAAACAGGTGCGCTAGGTTTGCTGTGGGTTTTTTTGTTATGTTTTGTTTTGTTTTATGTTTTACATTTATAATGAGGGAGAGCTGAAAATGTAATAAACCCTTTCCTTTTCAAGAAAAAAAATACATTTCAAAATTGTTCTACATCTATGGACTCAAAAGGCAGTTTGAGGCTCAGATCCCACGCCAAAAGGAAAAAAATGGTTTAGTCTTAATGACAAAAGGGTTTCATGAAAATATTATTTCAGACAGAATAAAAATAAGAACTGAGAGATAGCTCACGCCGGAGACTGTGTACCCCACTTCCCTCTTGATTACTGGCTGTCTCTATCAAATACATAAATAAACATAATAAAGTAAATAAATAAAAAGGGCTGAGTGGTGGTGCACCTGGTTGAACGCACATGTTACAGTGCACAAGGAACCAGGTTCAAGCCCTTGGTCCCCACCTACGGGGGCAAAGTTTTGTGAGTGGTGAAGCAGGGCTGCAGGTCTCTGTCACCCCCTTCTCTCTCCATTTCGGACTGTCTCTATCCAGTAAATAAATAAAGATTAAAAATTAAAGGGGAATAGATACCTCCCTATACATGGCACCCTGGGTTTATGCTCTGGTATTAGCTGGGGGTTAATTTGAAGAGCACCAGAGAAACTTCCTGGAAGGCAGAGGGGTGCTTTAATCTCTCCTTTTTCTGCATCTGTCTTTTCCTTTCTACTCTTTTTTTCTTCCCCACTGTCTCTCAAAAAATAAAGACTATGGGAGTCGGGCGATAGCACAGTGGGTTAAACAAGGACCGGTGTAAGGATCCCGGTTCGAGCCCCCGGCTCCTCACCTGCAGGGGAGTCGCTTCACAGGCAGTGAAGCAGGTCTGCAGGTGTCTTTTTTCCCCTTCTATGTCTTCCCCCCCCATTTCTCTCTGTCCTATCCTACAATGATGACATCCACAACAACAACAATAATAATAACTACAACAATAAAAAATAAGGGCAACAAAATGGAATCAATAAATAAATATTTAACAAATAAATGAATAAAATAAAGACTAAAATATGCATTATTCAAAGTCACACTTACATCTGAATCTTTTTCTATGTTTTTATTTTGTTTGGCGTATCTCCTGGGCTTGGGGCCTACACACCATGTGCACTGCTCCTGAAGGCATGTGTTTTCTTTCTTTCCTGACAGAGAGAAATGGGAGAGGAAGTGGAGGACCACTGCAGCTCTATAAGACTGCGACTGCATAGAAGGAAGCTCCATGGCCACAAGCATATGTTGTATCTTTCCGAATTCTCTATTTCATTTTTTATTATTACTGGTTCCATGGGAAAACAATTAGGTAACATTCTCATTAAATGAGAAACATTCACAAAGTGGTTCCCACTCATTAACGGAGCTATATTCTCTTCACGTAATCTGAATAAACAACAGATTAATTTTCTATTTGTGAAGCCAAAGTGTCTTTCAGCAATTGATGATGTTCAGTCTGATTATTTGAAACTGTATTTATTTCTCAAGGCAATCTTATTTGAAAGTAAAAAAAAAAAAAAAGGGGAGTTGGGTAGTAGTGCAGCGGATTAAGCACACATGGCGCAAAGCCCAAGGACTGGTGTAAGGATCCCGGTTCGAGCCCCCGGCTCCCCACCTGCAGGGGAGTCGCTTCACAGGCGGTGAAGCAGGTCTGTAGGTGTCTGTCTTTCTCTTCCCCTCTCTGTCTTCCCCTCCTCTCTCCATTTCTCTCTGTCCTATCCAACAACAACAACATCAATAATAGCTACAACAATTAAAAAAAAGGAGGGGCAACAAAAGGAAATAAATATTTTTTAAAAAATGAAAGTAAAAAAAAAATCCCAGTACATTGGGAACACCATCCTGTTCTCACCTAGAAATGTTTATGCTGTTTTCCTCAATAAACAACAACTGCAATCCCTCTTTTAAAGAAAACTTATTTGATACATATATAAAAAACAAACAAAAAAAACCAGGTAAAGTAGGGAGAATTAACAGAATTCTAAAAAGTTCTCTCAATCACTCTAAGTCTAACCCTGTCAGATAAAGTAAGAACTACACAAGTTGGATAAGGGCACACTTTAATGATGCTTTTTTGGTGACTACCAGACCACCCCATCACCTGGGGCCTAGTCAGGGAGTCCTGGAATTCCCTGTTAGAGGCCTAGACCTCTAAAAGACCCTTCTCTCCACCACCACTGGTCATCTCCATCAGGGACAACATCAGAAACCCTCTTGTGGGCCTCTACAGGACTTTGTCCTCAACGTAGAATAATAACAGTAGAGACAACCCCACTTTCTGAAGGGCACACACACAGAAGCAATGCTTAGCATTACTAGCCACGTGGATGACAGACTATGTCAGGGGTGTAGGTGTTGTTGGTATTCTGTAAGCCCCGTGAGTAACGTAGTGAATGTAACGGGTGCTGAACTGTGAATCGTAGTTTGTCAGGTAAAGAAGGGAGTGTCAGTATCTGCATCTCAGACTTATCTCTCAGTCAATCTTACTTCAGTGTAGTTGGCTCAGAAAGTACCAATCCAAAGCAAGCTTGAGTCTGTTTTGGATGATATTACATTAGTGTGGCATACAAGCTCTCCCGTTGAAAGATGTCATGACAAGAGAAGATGCAGGTTCCGTCCTGCTTTCCAAAGGGCAACAAAAGGGAAAATAAATATTAAAAATATTTTTAAAAAAGATTTTTTGAGGGGTCAGGCAGTAGTGCAGCAAAGCACAAGGATTGATATAAGGATCCCAGTTTGAAGTAGTGGTGCAAAGCACAAGGATTGACATAAGGATCCCAGTTTGAAGCCCCCGGCTCCCCACCTGCAGGGGAGTCGCTTCACAGGCGGTGAAGCAGGTCTGCAGGTGTCTGTCTTTCTCTCCCCTTCTCTGTCTTCCCCTCCTCTCCCTTTCTCTCTGTCCTATCCAACAACAACGACATCAATAACAGTAACAACTACAACAAGGGCAACAAAATGAGAAAAAAATGGCCTCCAGGTACAGTGGATTTGTAGTGCAGGCACAGAGCCCCAGCAATAACCCTAGAGGAATTTTTTTTTAAAGTATGTATCTAAATAAATTAAGCTTTAGATGAATAACTAAGCTCTACCCTGGGATAGGGTTCTACAAACTGAAGTAAGGTCACTAGTTTTTCCTGTCTATAGAAGCTACCAATTTCTTGTTGTTTTTGTTGTTGTCACTTGGGCTTCACAGCCCTGAACCACATTTTTCAGAGACAGGAAGAGTAGGAGAGACACCACACATGTCTCGGTACCACAGTGCTCTGGAGAGGTGCACTGGAGGCTCCTGAGTGGCTAAGCAAGGGATGTCACAGCTCAGTTATGTCACCAAGCCCAGCTGCCCACTTCCAATCACCAGACATGCACAGAACGACTCCCCAGTCACGTCTGGTGTAGATTAACCGAGCTGTATAGCTCTGAGAGATCCTCAGCACTGGTTTTCGTTATAAAAAAGAATCGTCCTCAATACTTTGGCTTTGTATTAATGTGCAGATGGTTCCCATAGCCAGAAGTTATATCCTTACGTGCCCTCGGCTCTTGTAACTACATGCTGCCCGCTCTCCCTGACCCACGGTCTCACCCTAAGGTCCTTCAGCCGACGTGAGCCTCCTACTTGACTCTGTCCTTGGAAGACACTGAGTGTCATCTTCTCTCCTCCTAGACTATCTGTTCTTCTCTGTAGACTGTATGTCCAAACAAGTCCAATTTTGTATTCCGTGACCTTTCCAACAACTCACACGCCCTCTCAGTGGATGTTTTCTCTCCTTCCTACAACCGTGGTGGTTTCTGGCTTCCCTGGGATTCTCTTTATTGGAGAGCCCTTGTTTTAGAGTCAAAAGTTCAGGAGCTAAGATTTGTGGGGCATTTGTATTGTGCCACGTGCTAAGATAAGAATCTCATTTCATGGTATCAGTTTCTATCTCCTTGAGTAGCGACTCATAGTTTTCAGCATACAAGTCTTTCACTTCTTTGGTCAACTTTATTCCTAGGTATTTGATTGATTTTGCTGAAACAGTAAATGGGAGTGATTTCTGGATGTCTTCTTCTTCAGATTTAGTGTTTGCATAAAGAAATGCCACTGATTTTTGTACATTGATTTTGTAGCCTGATACCTTGCTATATTGCCTAACAACTTCCAGTAATTTTCTACTGGATTCTTTAGGTCTTTCTATTTATACTATCATATCATCTGCAAATAGTGAGAGCTTGACTTCTTCCCTTCCAATCTGTATCCCTTTGATTTCTTTCTCTTGCCTGATTGCTATGGCAAGAACTTCCAATACTATGTTGAAGAGTAACGGTGACAGTGGGCAGCCCTGTCTAGTCCCTGATCTGAGGGGGAATGCTTTCAGCTTCTCTCCATTGAGTATGATGTTGGCTGTAGGTTTGCTATATATAGACTCCACTATCTTGAGGAATTTCCCATCTATTCCCATTTTTTGTAGAGTTTTGAGCATGAATGGGTGTTGGATTTTGTCAAAGGCTTTCTCTGCATCTATTGAGATAATCATGTGGTTTTTGGCTTTGCTTTTATTGATGTGATGAATGACATTGATTGATTTACGGATGTTGAACCAGCCTTGCATTCCTGGGATGAATCCCACTTGGTCATGATGAACAATCTTTTTGATGTGTTGCTGTATCCGGTTGGCCAAGATCTTGTTTAATATTTTGGCATCTATGTTCATCAGAGATATTGGTCTGTAGTTTTCCTTTTTTGTTCTGTCCCTATCAGCTTTTGGTATCAGGGTGATGTTGGCTTCATAAAAGGTGGAAGGGAGTATTCCTGTTTCTTCAATCGTAAGAAATGGAAAGATATCCCATGCTCATGGATTGGAAGAATAAATATCATCAAAATGAACATTCTCCCCAGAGCCATATACAAATTTAATGCAATACCCATCAAAGTTCCACCAAGCTTCTTTAAGAGAATAGAACAAACACTACAATCATTTATCTGGAACCTGAAAACACCTAGAATTGCCAAAACCATCCTGAGGAAAAGAAACAGAAATGGAGGCATCACACTCCCAGACCTTAAACTATATTATAAAGCCATCATCATCAAAACAGCATGGTACTGGAACAAAAATAGGCACACAGACCAGTGGAACAGAATTGAAAGCCCAGAAGTAAATCCCAACACCTATGGGCATCTAATCTTTGATAAGGGGGCCCAAAGGATTAAATGGAAGAAGGAGGCTCTCTTCAATAAATGGTGCTGGGAAAACTGGGTTGAAACATGCAGAAGAATGAAATTGAACCACTTTATCTCACCAGAAACAAAAATCAACTCCAAATGGATCAAAGACCTAGATGTCAGACCAGAAACAATCAAATACTTAGAGGAAAACATTGGTAAAACACTTTCCCATCTACACCTCAAGGACATCTTTGATGAATCAAACCCAATTGCAAGGAAGACCAAAGCAGAAACAAACCAATGGGACTACATCAAATTGAAAAGCTTCTGCACATCCAAAGAAACTATTAAACAAACAGAGAGACCCCTCACAGAATGGGAGAAGATCTTCACATGCCAGACATCAGACAAGAAACTAATCACCAAAATATATAAAGACCTCAGTAAACTTAGCCGCAAAAAAGCAAATGACCCCATCCAAAAATGGGCAGAGGAAATGAACAAAACATTCACCACAGAGGAGATCCAAAAGGCTAACAAACATATGAAAAACTGCTCTAGGTCACTGATTGTCAGATAAATGCAAATTAAGACAACACTAAGATACCACCTCACTCCTGTAAGAATGGCATACATCAAAAAGGACAGCAGCAACAAATGCTGGAGAGGATGTGGGGACAGAGGAACCCTTTTACATTGCTGGTGGGAATGTAAATTGGTACAGCCTCTGTGGAGAGCAGTCTGGAAAACTCTCAGAAGGCTAGACATGGACCTTCCATATGACCCAATAATTCCTCTCCTGGGGTTATACCCCAAGGACTCCATAACACCCAACCAAAAAGAGGTGTGTACTCCTATGTTCATAGCAGCACAATTCATAATAGCTAAAACCTGGAAGCAACCCAGGTGCCCAACAACAGATGAATGGCTGAGAAAGCTGTGGTATATATACACAATGGAATACTATGCAGCTATCAAGAACAATGAACCCACCTTCTCTGACCCATCTTGGACAGAGCTAGAAGGAATTATGTTAAGTGAACTAAGTCAGAAAGTTAAAGATGAGTATGGGATGATCCCACTCATCAACAGAAGCTGACTTAGAAGATCTGAAAGGGAAACTAAAAGCAGGACCTGATCAAATTGTAAGTAGGGCACCAAAGTAAAAACCCAGTGGTGAGGGGTAGACATGTAGCTTCCTGGGCCAGTGGGGGGTGGGAGTGGGTGGGAGGGATGGGTCACGGTCCTTTGGTGATGGGAATGGTGTTTATGTACACTCATAGCAAAATGTAGACATAAAAATCAGTAGTTAATTAATATGACAGGGGGAAATCAATTGTATGTCTCAAAGGTTCTCAAAAGACAAACTGAATCTTTTTAATAGATAGGCTACGTATTTGATATGCGGACTCTCTCAAAAGCCTAGACCAAGTAGATTAGAAGCTTCCAATAGCACAGCTATATACAAGATACTGGGTACTGTACAGCAAACCATAACAAAGGGACTTTTCAAAGTTAACCCAATTAACAAATAATGTGATGATAATATTAACTATTGATTGTCTTTTTGAACCCTAAGACAGCAGGAACCTCACATCTTCACTATAGAGCCCCTACTTCCCCCAGTCCTGGCACCCTTGGATAGGGCTCACTTTCCGTATGCATCTCCCAATCCATACCAAATAATATTGCATCCGCCGATCACAACCTAACCAAAGCAACGATTGCCATCTCAACATGCTTCACCTCAGAGTGTATCCAGAGACTTCACGTGTGGAATGACAACCCTTCAGCTTCATTACTCGGGTGAGACCTTTCCTTTTATAGTACACTCTAATTTCATCTTAGGTAGTTCACTTTCTAACAAAGTCCCATAACCTAGACATACACCAGTTTCTGTGAGAGAGAGCGTATGTGCACACGTATCCATAAACTACTGCAAAATATATACCTGAAAGCAGGATTACACTAGAGTTTGCAGTTCCAGATGCCACCAGGATGCTGGCTAGGCTTCCCTGGATTGAAGACCCCACCAATGTGTCCTGGAGCTCAGCTTCCCCAGAGACACACCTTACTAGGGAAAGAGAGAGGCAGACTGGGAGTATGGACCGACCAGTCAACGCCCATGTTCAGCGGGGAAGCAATTACAGAAGCCAGACCTTCCACCTTCTGCAACCCACAATGACCCTGGGTCCATGCTCCCAGAGGGCTAGAGAATGGGAAGGCTATCATGGGAGAGGGTGGGTTATGGGGATTGGGTGGTGGGAATTGTGTGGAGTTGTACCCCTCCTACCTTATGCTTTTGTTCACTAATCCTTTCTTAAATAAAAAATTAAAAAAAAAAAAAAAAAAGAATCTCATTTCAACACCACCACATACTTGGAGATCTACACCAACCCCGCAAGATGGATGACAAGGAAACATCCCCGGACAGTTCGTAACATGCTCTGTGCTAGAGGCGAGTGGAGACTTGAACCCTCATGGCTCATACTGGTCACGGGGGCAAGCTTCCAAAGATCACCCAGAGGGGTTTCCCCAAGACGCTCAGAGTAGGGTTTTCTGAAGATGTGTCAATTCGGCATGACCGAGCCAAGGTGAATTGTAAACCTCCAGGTCTCACCATGGCCAAGAACTCTCTCATGGCCAACACCCCTCTCTCCACCATCACTGTCACCTCCCTCAGGAACGTCAGCACAAGCCCTCCTGTGGCCTCCCCAGGACCTGCCCTCACTACAGAGCAGCCATGAAGGGAGGCTGGTCAACCTGCTCTGCCCCTCGAGGAAGACGGGTCCTGACATGAGAGCAGCCTGGAAGGTTCCAGCTGTGACCATGGACTGTGAGCTCAGACTGACAGGGACTCGGAGGCCACACAGGCTCCTGTGCTGAACAGGAATAGACACGGGCCCTGGGTCATATCTATAGGGTTAACAGTTAATTTTAGTCACAGATTTTCTTCAAGATTATAAGCTACTCTCTGCCCTAATCCAATTTTATAATCCTATTCTCAACTCTGACACCATCTCCTCAGACAACTCCATGTTAGCTGTCAAACTCAAGTACAAACTACAAACGTCATAGGCCCCTAGGAACACACCTAAAATAGACTTCCTCACTTCTTTCCACCCTGAGACCCCTATTCTCATCTGTTTTATTCCCTTTTTTTTTGTTGTTGTTGTTCCTGTTCATTATTCATTTTTCCTGCTTTATATCTCATTGCATTTCAGACACCAAGTTTCAAACATTACTATGATTCCAACCTGACCTCCCTGGGCAGACGCCATCACCATGTGTCCTGGAGCCCCCCTCCCCAGAGCCCTGCCCCACTAGGGACAGACAGACACAGGCTGGGGGTGTGGATCCACCTGCCGACACCCATGTCCAGTTGAGAAGCAATGACAGAAGCCAGAACTCCCACCTTCTGCTCCCCATAGAGAATTTGGGTCCATCCTCCCAGAGAGGGGGAGAAGTGATGGGGGAAGATGACCAGAGGGCTCTGAACTCTAACTCCATCAGGACTCGGAGAAGGAAGAAGAAAGGAAGGACATTCAGAAGGAGTAATAGCTGGAGGTGTGACTTGGAAAGGAAGAGAAGATGGAACCATGGGGAGAAAGGGAAAATAGGTGCAAATATAGACAGATAATTACAGAAATAATAATCATCCCGTATCTGTGACCTTGGGAGAACCGCTATAGCTTCCAATAGAGGGAATGGGGACACAGGACTCTGGTGGTGAGAACGATGCAGAATTATACCCCTGATATCTTATAATTTCTAAAACAATATTAAATCACTAATACAATTTTAAAACTCTAAAACATAAAATAAAAAGAAAGAGGGCCTACAGGTCTCCAGAGCAACTATAATGGTGAACTTCAAAGAAGAAGAGTATCCAGTATGGGTTCCTCTTCTAACGGAAGCTTCTTGTCAGAGAACCCTACTGTGAATCAGGGTGCACAGCCACATGGCATCCTAGAAAGCCGTCCCTTCCCCATCATTTGAGACCCCCCTCTCCTTTCTCTGATGCCCCAGGACCTTATCACATCCCTCAACTCAAAACAAAACCCTCATTTTGTCCCATTTACACTAGAACTTAGGTTCATGCAAATTCTCCATAAATATCTCATTAAATTTTGTCTTTTTCTCCTACTTATCTGTCTGATGTTAATTTCTTTACTTAATCATGTTTTCTTATTATTATTTTTATTTATTGGATAGAAGGAGCCAGACACTGAGAGGAAAGAGGGACATAGGGAGACAGAGAGACACTTGCAGACCTGCTTCACCACTTGGGAAGCTTTGCCCCTGCAGATGGGGACCCAGAGCTGCAGTCCTTGTAACTTGTGATGTGTGTGCTCAACCAGACGCAACACCCCTAGTCCCTCAATCAGATATATGTTGTTGCCTCTAGGGTTATGGCTGGGACTCAGTCCCCACACTATGAATCCACTGCTCCTGTAGTCTATTTTTTTCTCTTTTGTTGCCCTTGTTGTTTAACATTGTTGTTGCTATTATTGTTGTTGTCATTGTTGTCATTGTTGTTGGATAGGACAGAGAGAAAAGGAGAGAGGAGGGGAAGTCAAGAGAGGGGGAGAGACAGACAGATACCTGCAGACCTGCTTCACCACTTGTGAAATGACCTCCCTGCAGATGGGGAGCCGGGGTCTTGAACCGGGATCCTTACTCTATTTCTAGCGCTTTATGCCACCTGCGTTTAACCGGCTGCACTACTGCCAGGCCCCTCAACCAAATTTTTTTTTTTTACTTTTTTATTTATGAAAAGGAAACTGACTAAACCATAGGATAAGAGAGGTAAACTCCACACAATTCCCACCACCAGAACTCTGTATCCCATCCCCTCCCCTGATAACTTTCCTATTCTCTATCCCTCTGAGAGCATGGACCCAGGGTCATTGTGGGATGCAGAAGGTGGAAGGTCTGGCTTCTGTCATTGCTTCCCCGCTGAACATGGGGATGACTGGCGGATCCATACTCCCAGCCTGTCTCTCTCTTTCCCTAGTGGGGCAGGGCTCTGGGGAAGCAGAGCTCCAGGACACATTGGTGGGGTCGTCTGTCCAGGGAAGTCTGGTTGGCATCATGGTAGCACCTGGAACCTGGTGGCTGAAAAGAGAGTTAACATACAAAGCCAAGCAAATTGTTGACCAATCATGGACCTAAAGGCTGGAGTAGTGCAGATGAAGAGTTGGGGGGTCCTCCATTTTGTAGAGAGCTAGTAGGCATATTTTAGTTATATTCTGTGGTTTTTTTGTTCTTTTTCTTTTTTCCCCTGAGTCTGACATCTGATATGCCGGTGGATCCAAGTTATAGTCTGGAGAGATGGCATGGCTGGAAACAGGACCAGAAAGCTGGATCAGAGAAGAGAGTAGCTCCCAAATATGAGAAAGGTGTATAAATATTGTTCACTGTAAACCCCATTGATCTTATCTGATGTGGGGCCCATAATTAGCTTAGGAGCCTGTGTGACCTCTGCATCCCTGTAGATCTGAGCTCACATTCTATGGTCATGAGTAGGAACATTCCAAGCTGCCCCAATATCAACCCATCTTCCTCAGGTGTAGCATAGAGTATGCTGTCCAGCCTCCCTTCAGGGTGGATGGAACATTCTCTACAATTGTTGATCCAAGTTGAGGGCAAGGTCCTATGGGGGTCACAAAGGGGTCTAGTGTGTTGTTCCTGAGAGAGATGACCGGTAACAATGGAGAGAGGGATTTATTCGAGGTCTAGGCCCAGCATGTCTGTTTGGGAATCTCAGGACTCCCCGAATAGGGCCTCAGCTGATGGGGTGGCCTGATAGTGACTAGAGTCATTGTTAAAGTCTGCCAGTCTCTTGCCTTTATTCAGCTTTTGCAGTCCTTGCTTTGATGAGGTTAGCTTTGGAGTGAGTGAGAGAGCTGTAATAGGAAGTAGGTGAGGAGGGTATCTAAGTCTACATGGACACTATTTCATTATGAACTTGATACTGACTCACTACAGACTATTGTGTATTTTTGCTTCCAGGTGTATATTTTGCCCTAATTTATGGATACGTGTGAACATATGCTCTATCTCATGGGACCTGGTCTATGTCTAGGTTTTGGGACTTTGTTAGGAAGTGAACCTCCTGGAATGGAATTAGAGAATGCTATGAAAGGAAAGGTCTCACCTGAGTGATGAGGGTGAAGGGCTGGCATTCCACACCTGCTGTCTCTGGACACAGTCTGAAGTGAAGCATGCTGAGGTGGTACTCGTTGCATTGATTAGGTTGTTATCAGTGGATGCAAAGTCATTTGGTATGACTTGAGAGAAGCATGCAACAAAGTGAGCCCCACCCCACAGGTTCCAGGACTGGGAGAAATATAGGTTCTATAGAGGAAGTGGGAGGTTCCTGCTGTCTTAGGGTTTAAGAAGACAATAGATAGTTATTGCTATAATCACATTATTTGGCAACTGGGTTAACTTTGAAATATCCGTTTGTTAGGATTTGCTGTATCATACGCCACATCACCATAATTTATGTCCTTTGACATTATTTGTATATAGCTGTGCCACCGGTTGATTCTATTCTCCCTGGTCTATGTTTTTAAGAAAGTCAATGTATCAAAGACTCAGCCTATGTTTTAAAAAGACTCAGTCTGTGATTTAACAAGTTTGAGAAAAACTTTTTAAAAATTTGAGACAAACTCTTTACAGAGAGAGGTGGTTTTTTTTTTTTTTCCCCATGTGCTCACAGCATAATTCATGGTGCAGACAAGAAAATGATATCTATACTTAGAAGTTAAACAGGCATTCTCTATAGCACACTTATGACAAATATGTTTGAAGAGCAAATACCAAGAGGCAGACACAAAGTCTTTCCCATGTGAGGAGGCTTCTGTTATCCCCAGAACTGGAGAGCAAAATGGTCAAATGACGTCCCAGAATGCGGAAGTGTAAACCCTGCATGTTCTGACCAGGGGAGGGTGCCATGGCAGGGGCTGGAATCTCACAAGCAACAGCCACTTCTGAGGAGAATCTCCGAGTAAGATATGGAGACAAGTGCCTTTCTGGTTAAGCCTGCCCTCCCTCTACTCCTGCCGGAGACCAGAGCAAGGGAAGCAGAGGGCATGGATATAAGATCAATCTCGCAACATTCCACTTGACTGCAGAGTTCATGCTCACTGCACAAAGGCTGCTGCTCCCATGGTTCACACTTAGTGCTGATGCTGAGTCATCTGTGGCAGGCAGACAAGCTAGCCACATATCAGCACTGATGTCTGTTCTTCCTCTTAGGAACTTCCAATCTCCTCACACAGCAACTAAAACATAGTGGACACACGATGGCTGCTATTAAGCTGTTTCTCTCTCTCTCTCTCTCTCTCTCTCCCTCACCTATCAAGTTATCAGGGGGCCAGGTGGTGCTGCACCTAGTTAAGCACACACATTACAGTGTGCAAGGACCCAGGTTCAAGCCCCCAGTCCCCACCTGCAGGGTGGAAAACTTGGTGAGTGGTGAAACAGTGCTACAAGTGTCTCTCTGTCTCTCTCCCTCTCTATCTCCCTTTTCCTCTCTCAATTTCTCTTGGTCTCTATCTAATGATAAATAAATTAAAATGTTTAATAAAAATAAGCCTATCAATTTATCTATAGCTATGGTCATGTAAACATAAGACATGACTCTTAAGTCCCTAAATACTAGAAAGAAAAGTAATTCTTTCCCATGATTCAAGAAAGAGGTCAGAACAAGATTTTTTAGTTTCGGCATTATTCTATTAACTTTATTGCTAAATCATTTCCATGGTGGAAGTCATCAAGCTGTCTCTATGCAAGAAAAACAAAATGAGAGAGAAAGAAAGAAAAGAAAAGAAGAATAAAGAAAAAAAAAAAAACAAGAGAAAGGAAGCTATTGCTACACAGATGGGTTGGGAGGCCTTCAAAGGACAGCTAGGCAGATAGCTCCTTCTTGCCTAGTCTCAACTTCTTTGCTCTGAGAAGAAAATGCTGAGATCAGTTTAACACTGTCAAAAAGTCACCTGCTCAGCCTCTTCCTTCTAGCGGTCGATGTTATTGTTGGAATCCATTACTTCTCAAGTGTCTTCCATTTAATCTATTTCACATCCACAAGAGGCATGAAATCCAAAACCAGCAGAGGCTCAGTTACACTCTTGACTTGATATTAAAAGTAACTCTCACACATATGGAAGAGAGAACATCTTGAGGAATGGTAATGGGTCTGGGGCATCAGAGTCACAAAGTTCCCAACACTGGAGAATCATCCAAATGTACTCAATACCCCTCATTATAAAAATTACATGAGAAATTTCATAAGAACCATCTTACCAGCAGAATTCTAGGTATTTCCTGTTCCCAAGGGCAGAGAAATACTGCAAAATCAACATTTTTTAATGACATTTCAGTACTGTCTCCCTTGGCTGAAGAAAGAAAAAAGTAAGAAGCACATAAGAAATGAAAAAGGAAACAAAAAGTTTAATTAAAAAAAAATGCCAGCCCTTATGTGGTTGATGTTTAAACTTTTAAGTCAATCTCTATCTTATCCAAAGAAGTTTGCCCGCCCCGTTGACAACATCATAAACTACTTAAAATAAACACATCTGTTTCCTCTAAGTCTAATTACCCCATGATGAATATTATCAGAACAATTATCGCCATTCTTTAGTGCAAAGATTGGGAATCCCTGGGCCGAGCTGCCGGGCCGTGCCTGTCAGCATAAAGCACTGTCTGCCGCTGTCCATTTGGAACGCAGCCTGCGATAAGCTCCTCAGGACTGGTGAGATTCTGATGTTTATTAAAGTCTGCGAAATGAATTCACATTGAATCTGATCCTGTCATCCAAAAGTTGGGTATTGAGCCAGCATAAACTCAGACTCCTCTGGAAGGAAAATTAGACATTTCTCTCAATTTCAGATCCCCTCCCCACTCCCAGACCCTACCACACACTCACACACACACTCGCACACACATACTCTTACACACACACTCACACTCACACACACTCACACACATTATCACACACACTCACACACACATTATCACACACACACACTCACACACATTTACACACACATACTCATCACACACTCTCACACACACTTACACACACATTCACACACATACACACACATATACACACACTCTCTCCCTCATACAGTCACACACTCTCACAGTCTCACACACACACAGTCACACACACACTCTCTCACACACACTCTCTCACACACTCACACACACTTTCTCATACACACTCTCTCAGACACTCACACACTCTCATAGTCTCACACACACACTCTCTCTCACACACACAGTCACACACACACTCTCACAGTCTCTCACACTCACACTCTCTCACACACACTCTCTGTCTCTCCCACACACACACTCTCACAGTCTCACACACACTCTCACACACACTCACACACACACTCACACACTCACACACACTCTCACACACACATACACACACACTCACACACACACTCACACATTCACACACACTCTCACACATACCGACTCTCACAGTCTCACACACACTCTCTCACACACTCACACTCACACTCACACACACACTCTCACAATCTCACATACTCACACTCTCTCTCACACTCTTACACATACTCACACATATACACACACACTCTCTCACACACACACACTCTCACACACACACATATACACACACTCTCACACATACCCACTATCAGTCTTACACACACACTCTCACACACTCACACTCTCTCACACAAACACACACTCACACTCTCACAGTCTCACACACTCACTCTTACACACAGACTCTCACACATATACACACACACTCTCTCACAGTCTCACACACTCACACTCTCTCTCTCACACATGCACACACACATTTCACACAGGCTACTCTCAGAAGAGTGGCTGTTTGCTCAGGAGGTAGCCTGTGACAAGGACGGAATGTCCCCAGAGCTGCACTCCCTGAGCTGAGCATCCAGCTGTCTCTGGATTCAGTCAAGGAGAGGACCCTTGGAGAGGATGGAGGACAGGGAGGAAAGAAGTTGCAGTATTTCTACTTCCCTTCTGTTCCGCGTGTACCTTCTGCTGCATTCACGGGAGAACCAGCATGGCCGCAGTTCATGACTGCACGGCCCGGGATCCCATCCATGAAGTGGGTTGTGGAAGGGTCACACCTCGGCACAGCTGCCCCTAAGTGTGTAGCTTGCATCGCAGCCACAGAATACAATCCCCTCCACTGCACGGTTGCCTTCTTCTCCCAAAAGCCAAGCAACCCAGTTCCCAGCAGCCCCTGAAGGGTGTCAGTTCTTGGGTGTCAGATGATTTCACTCAGAGGCAGAACTTAAGACAGGTCAGAAAAGGAAGACACAAACTGCAGTCTGGACTGGGTCTGGTGTCTTGCACCAGAGCAAAGGACTCTGGGGAGGGACGACAGGGAGAGGCTTGGTGGAAGGAGGTTGGGGGGCTGCATGATGGTGGAGGAGAACCTAAGTGAGGGGTGGGAGTTTTTTTGCAGACGCCTATGGTGGGGAGATAAGAAATCGCGCTCATGTTAGCAACAACTATACCTTGAACAATCAACGCTCAAGGGGCCGGGTGGTGGCGCATCTGGTTGAGCACGCATGTTACAATGCACAAGATCCAGGGTATGAGTTCCCATTCCCCAAACACAGGGAGAAAACTTTGTGAGTGGTGAAACAGTGCTGCAAATGTCTCTCTGTTTCTTTTTTCTCTATCTCCTCTTTTCCTCTCTATTTCTGCCTCTATCCAGTAAATAAATAAAGCTAATAAAAATAATAAATCTTAACAAAATCATTTTGAAAAACAAGGAAAAAAATTCACTTCTAGAGCAAAGTTGATCAGGAATAGTTCCTGATCAACTTCAACCCAACTGCATTTCTATCTGAGAAGCTATCTGTTTTGCCTCCCCTAGTAAGGAGATGAGATCCTCTATTTATCAGAAATATTCCCAAGTACTTCAGGGGAAGTCCAGTTGCTTCATGCTGTAGTCAATATCCAGGGAAGGGTATCCTCAAATCATTTTTTTTCCCTTTGCATAACATTTTTTTATATGCAAGTCTTGATCCTGGCAGGTAGTTTGCCCCACTGTGACTATCTTATGCCTGCCCTGCAAGTTATCTCTAGAGTTCCTAAGGCTTCCTCTCCAACTCCATGTCTGACATCCCTCCTGGGCTCCGAGGAAGCTTTTCTATTCAGAATCTCCACAGCTTTTAGATAGAACTGCAAAAGCTAAAGCTAGAAACTTCAAACAGCACCCTGAAACAAACGGGAGCTGATTGATCATGCCCCTCTCTTCTCCTTATTCAACCATACGTTGTCTTCTCCCTACCGTGAGATCAAACTAGAGCGGGTCAGGTGGTGGCACACCTGGCTGAGCGCACATATTACAGTGCACAAGGACACGGGTTCCAGCACCTGGTCCCCAACTGCAAGGGGAAAGCTTCATGAGTGGTGAAACAGGGCTGCAGGTGTCTCTTTGCCTCTATGTCTCCCCCTCATCTCTCAATGTATCTCTGTCTCTATCCAATAATAAATAAATAAATAATTTTTTTAAAAAAGATAAAAGTAGAGAAGGGGGTATAAGAAGTTTCCAAGTAACAATGAGTAAAGTCACCAAGCTGGTAAGATATATAAAGTCTTGTCTTTCCCCTCCATATAGCTTTTCATAATAAAAAGATGAACATGTAAGCAAAGTCATGACTGAAAAACCTGTCTATTCAGAGTGCTGACAGCAAAACTGTGCAGGAGAAGCAAGACTGACTGAGGAGACAGTGATGCCAGCCACAGGACTCAGAACTATCACTATGTCAGGTATCCTCATCAGAAACACGCTCATTGACACTTAGTCATGGGAAAGTACAAGAACTCAGTTCCTCTTATTTTTCTCTTCCCTTTTAGTTTTCATTGTCATTGTTGCGACTTATTATAAAAGCTTGAGCTGCATGGAAAAATGCTGATTATTCAGAAACCAGGTGCTCTTAATGCCAGAATTTCTTGCTGTGAGAAGCACTACAAAGTAGAAGAGATCTGGGAAAAGAAAATTCTGTGTCCATAGACCTAATATATTTCAGACTTTTTAAATTTTTATTTGTTCTTAGTTATCCAATATTGATTTTTAAGACTGTAAGACAACAGAGGTACAATTCCATATAGTTCCTGCTCCCAGAGTTCCATAGCCCATCCCCTCCATGTGAAGCTTCTTTATTCTTTATCCTTCTGGGAATATGGGAAATTCTTCTTGGGGTGCAGAAGGTGGGAGTTATGGCTTCTGTCATTGCTTCTCCGCTGGACATGGGTGTTGACAGGTGGTTCCACACCCCCAGCCTGTGTCTGTCTTTCCCTAGTGGGGCAGGGCTCTGGGGAGGTGGGACTCCAGGACACATGGGTGAGGGCATCTGCCCAGGGAAGTCAGGATGGAATCAAAGTAACATCTACAACTTGGTGGCTGAAATGCAGTAGGATATAAAGCAGGACAGAATCATTAACAAACAGGAACCATAGAATAGTAATAGAACCAATGAAAGTAGGGTCCTTAGGGTGGAAGAAAGCTAGGAAGCCTACTTTAGGAATGTTCCTAGGATCCCAAGTCTTAGTGATCTTTGCTTGAGCTTGATAGCTTACATAGGGTGGACTAGAAATATAATCTGGGAAGATGGGTGTCAGAACTAGGAAGCAGGATTAGGGTAAAAATGATACATAAATGCAGTCAACTATACACCACAAGGATCTGTCCCAGGATACATGTCTATTAACATTAAGCATAGGAGCCTGTACAACATCTGAGTCTTGTCATCAGACCTCACAGTCCTTAGTCATAGCTGGGAAGATTCTAGGCTGCACTCATTTCAAAGCTAGTCTTCCTCAAGGAGCAGAGTTGGCTGACCCAGCCTCCCTTGGGAGAGTGGTGCAGTCCCTACCATTGGTAAATCATAGTGAGTGTACTACCCTGAAGACAGCCACAAAAGCCTTATAATGACATTCCCAATGGGTGTGACCAGTGATGGTCGAGAGAGGGGTCTATTAGAGGTCTATGGGGGAATCCAGGATTTTAACTTAGGTTTTTTAAAATATATATTTATAGAGCTGCTTAAATAATTGAGGTCCAGTGTCAGAATTTGATTATCTTACAAGTCTGAGATATTAAATACTTAGGCTAAATATATGTGTATACTCAGAGCTATGATCTAAGATTAAGATATGTTAAAATATTAAATCTATTTTTCACACCTGGCATATTGAATCAATAGTGATTTATAAAGTTATAAATTAATAGGAGTCAGTCTGCCAGTCTCCCGAGGTGACCTTTACAGTTTTTCCACAGTGTCATGGTTGATTTTTGTGTTATTGTTTGTTTGTTTTGCTGTTTCTGTGTTCAATTCTCTGTATTCCACATATGAGTGAAACCGTTCTGTAGTTGTTCTTTACCTCCTTACTTCATTAAGCATAATCTTCTCTAATTCCATCCATTTAATCCCGAAGGACACAACATCACCTGTTTTTCACTCCTTGGAGTTCTATTTGAAATTTTTCTCTCATGCTTTCTAACTACTTGATGAACTCTGATTGGAGTTCTTCTTTCATGTTTTTTAATTTCTTAAAGAACTCTATTCAGGACTCTTCTTTTTTGTTTCCTAACTCCTTAGTGAAATATTCTTTTAACTCTTGAATATGTTTCTTGAATGTGCTTAGATTCTTGGAGAGTCTTCGTAACGAGTTTTCTGAGGTCTTTCTCTGATAGTGCTTCTATGTCTATAATTTCTTGAAGTTCTTCTATTTTATTTCTATCTATATATTTTTTCCTATCTTGGAGTCTGTTTTTGCAATATTTCCGTTTGCACATTTATTGTGTTGGTTAATGGAGACCAGCAGGTGGTGTTACTGTCATCACTGGGCTTCCCTTTGTTTAAATGCGGGGTGCGGAGGTTAGGTTTCTTGTTAGTTCCTTGAGCTGTTATGTACTCTGTGTGGTGTGTATATATGGCTTCTCTACCGGATTTCAGTTTGTAACCAAGACAGTTCAGTTTGTAACATCTGTTTGCTGCTCAGTGATTGCCGTATTCAGAAAAGCTGGACTTGATTTACCATTTAGCCACCAGCTGCTGTAAAATTTCCTTGACTTCTATCTGCCTTAGTTTGAAGATAGAACAGTCTGATTTTCATTAGAAATGTTCTTTTTCCTTGCTCAGTAGGCTAACACCCTCTAGGTCATGGATTGAAAGCTCATAGGCTCTTCTTTCTCTCATACATCCAGCACCCCTTGACTATGTATGAGGAGCTCTTAACCTCTGTGTGCTTGCTCCAATCCCATACTGCACCCCTCCTCACCCCAACCACACACTCACACAGTCACCTGAGGCTGCAGTGCTTCTGCAGATGGCTCAGCTGTAGTTGGAGAGGGTTGTTAAGATCAATAGTTGTAGATATCTGCTGTTTGGGGGAAGTCTGTTCTATTTACTGTATCTCCATGGCCACACCCCCAGAATATCACTAGACCTAATAGTTTTAAAATTTGTATTTTACAAAGTTTGCTAAATGCTCAAAATTTTCATTTTCAGTATTTCCAGTATTTTTGCTTTATTTTTCTTTCCTCCAGGGTTATCACTGGGGCTTGATGCCAGAACTACAAAGCTACTGCTCCTGGAATCTAAAAGGTAGACACCTGCAGACCTGCTTCACTGCTTGTGAAGCATCCCAGCTGCAGGTGGGAAGCTGGGGACTCAAACCTAGGGTCTTGTGTTTAGTCCTGTGTGTGCTAACCAGGTGCACTACCACACATCCACTTTTGTTGCTTTTTATTAGTGATCTAATAATTATTTACAAAATTAGATGTCAGCAGGGGTATAATTCCCTACCATTCCCACCACCAGAGTTCTGAATCCCCCCACCCCTCCATCGTAAGCTGCAGCAGTTGCCCTAAGGTTATAGATATGGGTTAACTATTATTTCTACAACTACCTGTCTACATTTGTATATAATTTCCCCTTCTTTTATAAAGGTCCCATCTTCTTTTGCTTTCCAAGCTACACCTAACCTTACTACTACATCCAAATTTCCCTCTCTTTTTCATCTTCTATCTGGGTCCTGATGGAGTTGGAATTCAGAGCCCTCTTATCCTCTTCCCTTATCACTTCTCTCCCACAGGGAGTATGAACCAAAATCCTTTTGGGGCATGCAGAAGGTAGGAGTTCTAGATTCTGTAATTGTTTCTCCACTCGACATGGGCATTGGCAAGTCAATCTATACATACAGCATGTTTCTATCTTTCCCTACTGAGGTAAGGCTATGGAGAGGTGATGTTCCAGGATATATTGATAAGGTCGTCTACCCAGAGAAGCCAGGTTGGCATCATGGTATCTGCAGCTTGGTGTTTGAAAAGCAGCAAGATATAAAGTGAGTCAAAATAGTTAATAAACAGGAACCAAAAAGTAGGAGCAAAGCAGGTGAGATTAGGGATTTTAGGGTGAAAGAAAGCTTGGAAGTCCATTTTAAGCATGTTTCTAGGGGGCCATGACTGTGGTAGTTTTTGCTTGAGCTTTATAGCTAATATGAAGTTGGATAAAAATATTGTCTGAGAAAATGTTGTCAGAGTTCAAAAAAAAAAGGCTAGAAAGTTGTATTGGGGCAGAGAATAGCTCCCATTCTTGGGGTGAGGGGGGGCTTGTGAATAAAATTAACTATTTATCCCCATCTACACAACCCAATTCCCATATCTGTATTTAGCACAGGAGCCTGTGTAGTCTCTGAGTCCCTGTCAGTCTGAGCTCACAGCTCATGATCACAGCTGGTAACATTGCAGGCTGCACTCATCTCAGGACCTGTCTTCCTTGAGTGGCAGGGCAGGATACCCCAGCCTCCCTCTGAAGACTGGGGCATTCCATACCATCTCTGCTTATGGTGAGGGCAAGGTCCTAGAGAGGCCCACAAGAGGGCTTATGATGCCTCTTCTGGTGGAGGTGACCAGTGATGACAGAGAGAGGGATCTATTAGAGGTCTAGGCCCATCATATCTGTGTGGGAATCCAAGGATTCCCTGGCTGGGGCCTCAGATGAAAGGGTAGTGTGATATTGACCAAAAAAGTATTATCAAATGAACCAGTCTCTTGCCTTTATCCAACTTTTATAGACGCTTGCCTTCTGTATTTAATTATTTCATTTCCTATGTGATAACATTCATATGACTAGAGAGAAGGAAAGAGAATTAAGAGCATCACTCCCAGGAGCATAGTAGTAAAAATTGAACTAAGAGCCTCAAACATGCCAAGATTTTCCCTCTGTTGGATAAGCTATTTCCTTAACCCTCACCACACACTGCTTTTAACTTAAGTAACTGGAGTGTATATTGACACCATTCCTGTCACCAAAGGTCTGTTTCTCCACCCCACCCCCTGCCCCTAGAGTGGATAAAGGCGTCAATGTTTGTGACTCAGTCCTGGCTGTAGTGACGAAATGCTGCAGCATGCACAGCTAGATCTTCTGAAGCCGACTGGTCAACTCACGGGAAGATTGAACACTCAAACCAGTAACTCCACTTTGGTTGAAGAAATGCTTTTTTGTTGTTATTGTTCCCACTAATGCTGTAAAAATTCCAATGAAGGTATAATCCTAAAAGAAAAAAGATGTGCACATAGCTAGAATACTTTGCTACTTAGATGTGTGTACACATGAGAAAGAATTATACTCGTAGTCATGAGAAAAACTTCCGTAGGGTCTCTGTAAACCTAGATTTCCATATTAGTCCTGTTCTTGGGGGGAAAAAACAAGTCGAGGTTGCATATTTGGAATGTTTTCAATCATCAGCTTAACATGCCAAGCTAAACCTGCTTTCAGCTCCCCTGGTCAAATCTGAGGGATCAGTAAAGACATTGAAGTTTCTCAAATGGCCAGACCCACTGTTGTGTCAGAAGTTCCTCTGTTAAGCTCTACGCCAGCTAGTTCACTGTACAGGACCAGCTACCTAAACTGTGGAAAGCTTTCACTCTTCAAGGGAGATGTGTCTTCAAGGGAAATCCATCTCCACACAGTTTGGATTGGGGAACTAGAGACATCATGCCAGGGACTATGCCAGCACCCTGAGTAAGCTCTTTCTTCTTGTTAGGCCCTATGAGGCTAACAAATTTTCTGAAAGCTAAAGATAATAAATAATAAAACATTTGTTGTCATTATTATTGAGTTTTAATATTTATTTGTAGTCATACTTCTTTATTCATTTTTACCCAAGCACTGCTCACTTGTGGTTCATGAGGATAGGAGCTACAGAACATGGCACCTGACAGCCTCACGCAAGAGGGCCTATCTGCAGACCATTGTGCTGACTCCTCTTCCTTTTACTAGTGTTATTAGTTATTATTAGCCCATTTTGAGTGGGAAGAATAAATGATTCAACTAGAAAATTTGTTTCTTTTTTAAATATTTTATTTATATATTCATTTATTTATTGGATAGAGACCAAGAGAAATTGAGAGATAGAGATGGAGAGAAACAGAGACACCTCAAGTCCAGCTTCACCACTCCTAAAGCTTTCCCCCTGCAGGTGGGGAACAGGGGCTTGAACCTAGGTCCTTGCACATTGTAACATGTGTGCTAAACCAGGTGTGCCACCACCTGGCCCCATAATGTCGCATGGTGCTTATACGATAAATCCACCACTACCAGTGGTCATCTTTTCCTTTGTTGTAACTTGACAGCATGGAGAGAAATTGAGAAGAAGAGATGATAGAGAGGAAGAAAGACACCTGCAGCACTGCCTCACCACGCGTAAAGCTCCCACCACATAGGTGGGGCCTGGGAGGGGGATGTTGAACCCAGGTCTTTGCACATGGTAGCATCTCCTCAGTTGGGGTCACTACCACCTAGCCCCTCTAGGCTTGTTTTTAACAGTAAGATACTCTTGACTTGAAAGATTGCACATCCATTTAATACAGCACTTCTCCTTAACACATCACATCATATAAATACTTGCCTCTAGGAAATGTGGTCCTTCACTGAACACTGAACTATGTCCTGGGTAGACTATCTTTAAGCTAAAAAAAAAAAAAAAAAACTAGAAAAAGACTGTGAAGTGTCAGAGTTGCCAATCCTAAAGTAAAATCTCATTAATTCAGCATAGGAAATCCAGAAAACTGTCTTCACACTATGCCGCCTTGTAGGTAAACTCTGAAGAATGAGCTATGAACTCCCCAGCCATAGAAGTGGTTGATGGGACGTGGGATGGCTGGGACAGAGGCACTCAGCAGGTTAGCAGAGATGCAGGGCAGGTCTAGTGAGGGTTCCAGGACACAGGACACATGATGGGAGAAGCAGGCCAGATGAGAAGGCGGGTGGGGCCCTACATGGGGCTGTGGAGTGTGAGCTAAGTTCCAGAGTACTGGCTTCTTTACTAAGGAGGAAGCATGCTAAACTATGAAGCCAGTGGTTTCTTTTTTCTTCCAGCCTTCCTTCCTTCCTTCTTTCCTTTCTTCCTTCCTTCCTTCCTTCCCTTCTTTCTTTCTTTCTTTTTGCCCCCAGGGTCATCGCTGGGGCCCGGTGCCTGCACTAAGAATACACTGCTCCTGGAGGCTTTGTTACCCTTTTGGCTGCCCTTGTTTATCACTGTTGTTGTTGTTGTTTTTAATTATTGTTGTCATTGTTGTTGGATAGGACAGAGAGAAATGGAGAGAGGAGGGGAAGACAGAGAAGGGGAGAGAAAGACAGACACCTGCAGACCAGCTACACCACTTGTGAAATGACTCCCCTGCAGGTGGGGAGCCGGGGGCTCAAATTAGGATCTTTATGCTGCCGGTCCTTGCGCTTCGTGCCATATGAGCTTAACCCGCTGCGCTGCCGCACGGCCCCCTGGAGCCAGGTATTTCTACCACAGCACATCAGTGACCACAGGTGTCACTGACAGGAGACTGGGAGACAACCGTCAGCAGCGGCAGTGACTCAGTCTCCCTTTAGTTTGGTCTTGGGAGCAGCAGCAGCACGCAAGATGAGTATATTTTCTTTCTTTCCTTCCTTCCTTCCTTCCTTCCTTCCTTCCTTCCTTCCTTCCTTTCTTTTTTCTATCTTTTTTTATTTTTATTTTTTTTTACCAGAGCACTGCTCAGCTCTGGCTTATGGTGGTGCGGGGATTGAACCTGGGACTCTGGAGCCTCAGGCATGAGAGTCTGTTAACATAAGCATATGCTGTCTACCCTCCACCCAGATGAGTATTTTCTTCACACCATGTGAGAGTGAAGGGCCTGAGTCCTCCCCACCCCATCCCGGAGCACTTGACTTTGGTGCAGTGCAAGTGATGGGGAAGTGTGCGTCTACAAGTGAGCCACCTCCTCCCTTTCCTAAGCCTACTGGGAGGGAGGGATCTACTAGGAGCGACCAGTCAGTCACTGATGAATGAATTTAGGAAGAGGATACAAGCCATCTATGATGTAAGCACACCCAAATCATATTAGACTGCCAAAGTCAAGAACACTGTTAGTTCAAGTCTTTGAAATTTCAAAATTTTTCCATGCTAGGAAAACTGACAAGCCACAGGGGTGGATCCATTCAAATAATGAATGGGACCCAAAAATATTAAAGCCACCATCAAAGATATGATGACTGAGGTCAATGGTTTATTGAATATGAATTTCTACCTTTTGGATGCAGAAATAGAATCATTTTGAACTTCAAAAACAATGTGGTGATGTTTTTCAAATACCAGTGTGTATCAGACAGAACTTGTTTCAAGGACTATATTGCAAGATTCTGCCAGATACCATAGTCTGCTCCCTGGAGAATCACCCGATTCTGTTTATTCCAGAGGCACATGAAAGTACAATTTAGTAAGGGGAAAAACAGTGCTAATCAGCTCAGACAACAGATGGCTCTTTGGAGACTGGTATAAATCACAAAATGGTTTGTCTGCCTTGTGTGAAATGTCTGCCTTGCTGGGGTCATTCTCATCAAAGCCCTCCATCTCCCTTCCTTCTTAGAGACTGAAGCATAGCCCTGCGAAACATCCTCACTAAGCCCTCACACAGGTGGGAGGGAACTGGTACAAGCTGGATTTTATCAGATTTTATCTCTGAGTGTCGTTGGGAAACAGGGCAAAGCGGGTAAACACATGTCTTGGAATGGGAGCAAAAGCCAAGAGACAGCCACTTTCACCACTTCTCCACACAGGAACGAAACAGAGACCAGAGCGACTCTCTTTGCTTTCCCTTCAGAGACACGAGGGCAGGAAATGTGAGTTTCCTCCCAGGGCCTCACTGCAAGGAAAGCCATTTAGCTAGGGCATGAGCTGTGGGATGTGTTGCTCTTGGTTCCCTTCCCTGGGAACACAGCACACTGGGGATTCAGAGGCACTGAAGGCGGTTTTCTAAATCCTCAGACTTGTGGAGTACAGACTGACAACTCCTCCTCGCGGATTCACAGAGGGCCATAACTCTGCTTCTTGGCTTGTTCATTCTTGGCGCTTGAATTGCGAGAATGCTTTGAAACCCATCAGTCAAGGCAATCAGGGTTATGGACTACCATTAGCTCAGTCTCAGAACATCTGTACTGAGTTTTGATTACAAAGGAGACTCAAAACACTCTTGACAAAAATGACAGATAAACAAGTACCCCATAGAAAGTCCTTCCAGCCACCAAGTTACAGACGCTACCATGACACCACCCTGACTTTCCTGGGCAGACACCCTCACCAATGTGACCTGGAACCTCCCCTCCCCAGATCCCTGCCCCACTAGGGAAAGACAGACACAGGCTGGGGGTGTGGATCTACCTGCCAACACCCATGTCCAGTGGAGAAGCAATGACGCAAGCCAGACCTCCACCTTCTGCTCCCCATAAAGATCTTTGGTCCATACTCTTGGAGGGATAAAGAATATGGGAGCTTCCAATGGAGGGGATGGGACACAGAACTTTGGTGGTGAGAACTGTGTGGAATTGCACCCCTGTTATCTTACAGTCTTGTTACATTTATTAAATTACTAATAAAAAATTAAAAAGAGAAGGAGAGGACCCAAAACCCAAGCCACCAACACTAGGCTGCACTAACAACCTTGACAAAAGTGCCACTATGAATTGAACCATTCAAAATGACTTATGGTGTGAAATGATGACCCACTAAAGATCTCTTGGGGACTGTATATTTTATGTGCAATAGCATGTATTTTATGTCACAAGAACTGATCTAAGTCTTCTACTTGGACTAATCCAGGCTAGACAGCTTTTACTATGTCTGGGCTCTAAGTCTTCTAGGCTCTAAGTCTTCTACTTGGACTAATCTATGCTAGACAGCTTTTGCTATGTCTGGGCTCTAAGTCTTCTACCTGGACTAATCTATGCTAGACAGTTTTTGCTATGTCTGGGCTCTAAGTCTTCTACCTGGACTAATCCAGCCTAGACAGCTTTTGCTATGTCTGGTGCCCACACGTGTTGCTTTCGGGACCCACTCTTGACACATGGCACATTTTGTTCCTTGTGCCTTGTTTATTCACTTCTATTTACTTATTTACCTTCTTTCATACATTCCTTTTCCTCTTTTCTTTTTCCTTTTTAACCTGATTTTTTACCCTCAGTCTTTTCTGCCTCAATGGTATATTCACGCTCTCGGTTCCAGGAGCCTAAGAAGGACTAGCCTGCTCCACACCAAGGTCTGGTAAGTGATCTAGCGTAATCAAATTACACATTCACTATGAGAGTTTCTCATTCAACGAAAGAGAATTCTCACTTTAAACAACTAAACGAAGTCTTACGCATATGTAACATCCAGTGTTCTACCTGGGACTTATGTAAATTGTTAGAAGTAATTGAGTCTGTTTCTACTTTACTTCCCAAACAGGGAAATTTATCAGTTGATTTATGGAGGAAAATTGGTCATGACTTAGACAAAAACATTGGGTTATTTATGGCTAGTCACTATCAGACTTTTAGCTTGTGTATGCTAGCACTCAAGCAATGTCAGGCTTCTCTACAATACAGCTCTGTAAATTCTCCCTCTCCTGTTTCTAAATCTACTTCCTCCCACCCCAAATCTATGTCTTCCCAATCTACATCTTCTCACGAGCTCCCCGACTCCAAGACACAGACTACTTCTGGTAGTAATTCTCATGATTCTAAAAACAAACCCACTCTCCCTGTGCAGTCAACACCCCCATCCCACACACTCTTCAAGTGGCTACCCCCAGTGACTCCACACCACTTAATCCATTCTTACCTCCCCTCTGGCTCTTCAGTCCTCCAATTTGCCTTCACCCACAAAGATAGCTCTGACAGCTGATGACAAAGACTGTGGAGTCATAGAAAAGCTTTGAAGAGGGGATAAAAATAGATTTTCCAGACACTTCCAGAGGTGGAGCTACAGAGCCGCAGCAGCTGTGTCTCTCTACTCTCCTCTCCTGAGTCAACTAGGAATATCAAAGGAGACCACCTGGGACCGCAGCAAGGCAGGACTAGAATGACTTCAGGAACCAACCAAATCACTGGTGAGTGCAAACACGTGTGGCTCATGGATAGAGAGGAGCCTAGGGAGAGATTAAGTGGCTGCTAACAGTCCCAGAAGTTTACCAGTTAAGACATCACCTCCAGTCACTTTCACCAACAAGGGGATAGATGAAGGGAGGAAAGGACTCCCCTAAGACTCACCAAATGCAACTGTGAGTCTCCATTGCTACTGCCCTCAGAATCTGGGGCAGCAGCAGTGGGGAGGCCCTGTGCTGACACCAGAGGACAGAGAACTAATGTGGAAACTCAATAGAAGATCTATACTCAGTGGTCTAGCAGTGGGGCTGTGAGAGTCTCTTTGCATAAACACTGGATTATCTCTGCCCTACCCTGCATTATCTCTTAGGAGTCAGTGATTAAGCTAAGAAGCCTACTTACAGTTTAAAAACCCTTGGGCTCCCATAGCCTACAGGGAAGAAAAAGAACAAAAGAGGCTTTTAAGCCACTGAGCTCCAACTCAGGGATTAAAATAATATTGAAACAACTGTCAATTTCCACAACTGTGAACTCTTTAATTACCTTATTTAGACACAAGTCAATACAGGCAAGAGTGATAAGTAATTTGAAAAGTACTGAGAGAGGGATGATATTTTAATAGCACATTCAGATCTAACATATCTGTCAGATTGTCACACGGTCCTCCTAAAACGTGTAGCATTATATGGGCTACAGATAGCTACAGAGAAAATTTAATTAACTTCACCTTGGAAATATCTGGGATATAACATTATGGCCAAGACTATATCACCTCAGCCGATTAACCTAAATTTGCTACACACTCTTATCCTTAATTCTTTACAAAAATTGCTAGGTCAAATTAATTGGTTGCAACCTTCCCTAGGAATTCCAACCTACCAACTTACAAATCTGTTTAGCATCTTGAAAGGTGACCCATACCTTAATTCACCAAGAACATTATCATCAAGGCTCTGCAAAAGTTAGAGATTGTTAACCAGAGTCTTACATCAAGATACTTGACTCTCATTGAATTGAATTGCAGAATCCAGTTAATCATGCTTACTACTCCTCATAGCCCTACAGGTGTCTTAAGTCAATTTGTTCCCAAGTTCCAGGTAACTGAATGGCTCTTTCACCCACATTCTCCAAAAAAGAAAGTAGCAACTTCAGCAGATATGAAGATTTCTCTTATATCCCAAGGAAGGATCCATTCACAACAGCTCACTGGTAAAGACCCCGATGTGATTTACCCAGGTTTTACCAAACATGATTTTAATAGAATTGTGCCTTCAAATTGCCTTAGCAGATTACCTGAGTGACATAGAATTCACTCTGCCTAATGACAAATTACTCAAAGGGCTTGAACTATTAACCTATCCAACTTTTCTCTTGTATATCCTCCAAACCTTTATCTAATGTAACCACAGTTTTTGTTGATGACTCAGGAAAAACTGGCAAAAGGGACATTCACCTGGCAGAGTGACTCACAGTGGCATCATTTTTTGACTGACCCACAGACTTCAACCCAGCAAGCAGAGCTTGCAGCAGTGATCACAGCACTCCAGCACTTCAACAAGGATCCTATTAAATATCCTAGCTGACTCTGCCTATGTGGTCCACCTGGTCAAACATATTCACTCTGCCTTCCTCTCAGATGCTAATGACCCTTTTCTCTTGCAGATGTTTCACATTTTCCAACGTCTTATCCAGAGCAGAGCCTGTCCCATTTTTATAACTCATATTCATTCCCACGCAGGTCTTCCTGGTCCCCTTGCTGAGGGAAATGATATAGCTGACAAATTAATTATGACCGCTACATTAAATATGGCTGCTACTTCTCACTCCCTTTTTCACCAAGGTGCCAAAGCCTTAGTTAAGCAATTCAATATCTCCCTAAAACAGGCATGGGCCATCATTCTGGCATGCCCAGATTGTCAAGCTATTGGCTGTAATTCTCCTCCCTTGAGGAGGGGCTTCAGAGAAGGGGATGTATAAAGGCATAAGACTTCTAGCAGGTCGCCCTCTTTGGCTGCTGCTTCTTCTCCCTGTCAGAAGCATCTCGGCGGAGGTGTGCCAGGTATCTGCCATGGCAACTTCTCCTGGGAACTGAACACGTGTGACTCTGTTAGCTGAGAAACTTTCAGACTCCTCTACAGCCATGAGCAACCTCTACCTCAGCTGATAATTGTTTATCTTATGGGACTACACTTTTGGTGACTATACTCAGACTTTATGGACCTAGCATACTCTTAACCCTTGATGATAAGTGCTTATTTTGCCTTTTACCTGTGTCACCCTGATAAACCGTGTGTTGTTTAAACCGGTTCCCAGCTCCCTGCTGTGAGTCCTTCCACACACCGCAGTAGCCCCCACCAAACCCTTTTTAAGTTAAATTACAACCGAATTTTACCCCTGTTCTCTTACAGTCATGTGAATCTTTATTAAATCACTAATAAAATTTTACAAGAGAAGAATAAAAGCACCCGAAACCCAACCCACCGACACTAGGTCACACTCACATCCTTGACAAAAGTGCCACTAACTATGAATTGAACCATTTAAAATGACTTATGGTAACAGAAATGATAACCCACTAAAGATCTCTTGGGGACTGTGTATTTTATGTGCAGTAGCATGTATTTTATGTCACAAGACTGTTCTAAGTATTTTATTTGTATTAATCCATGTTAGATAGCAGAGTATCAGGGCAGGTCTCAATACCCTTTCTAAGTCATAGCTGAGAGAACTGAGATCAGCACATGTCTAATATCCCTGAACTAAAAGCGAAGATGTGAGTGGAACCCACATGGCTTGATTTCAATGCTTAAGCGTCTTCACCACTAGGTCATCAGGAACTTTTATGCTACTAAAACTCAACAAGTCAAAGAAAGAAATGACAGTCAAGGGGGCAGGGCCAGGGCAGTGATAATCCCAGCTCAAGGACAGGACACAGGCTCTAGCCTCTGATCCCCACCCACAAGGGATGGTTCACGAGCAGTAAAGCAGGTCTGCAGGTATCTGATTTCTCTCTCCCTCTCTATATCCCCATTTTCTCTCAATTTTTCCCTGTCCTATCTAATAAAAAATTTTTTTTAATAATTTTAAAAAGGAAAAAAATGACCACCAGGAGTGGTGGGTTCACGGTGCCGGCACTGAGCTCCAACAAGAACACTGGTGGCAATAAAGAGAGAGGGAAGAAAGAAACAGAGAGAGAGAGAGAGAGTAGGTCAGTAGCGCAGCGGGTTAAGTGCACGTGGCCCAAAGCGCAGGGACTGGTGTAAGGATCCCGGTTCGAGCCCCCGGCTCCCCACCTGCAGGGGAGTCACTTCACAGGCGGTGAAGCAGGTCTGCAGGTGTCTGTCTTTCTCTCCCCCTCTCTGTCTTCCCCTCCTCTCTCCATTTCTCTCTGTCCTATCCAACAATGACGACATCAACAACAACAACAATAACTACAACAACAATGAAAAACAACAAGGGCAACAAAAAGGGAAAATAAGTACATATAAAAAATTTTTTAAAAAAGAAAGAGAGAGTAAGGGAAGATGGAAGAAAAAAAGAAGAAATGAAAGTCAAGGTCTGACATTTCAAAGCCCGAGTTTTACCTAGGATCAGTTCTCTCAGAGGACCCTGTAAACAATACAGTTCTCATCTCTGTCCCCCCCCCCCACTGTGGCTTCATAGCCCACTAAGGGGTGCAGAAGGTGTCTCTGTGTTCCTTTGCTTCCATGAACTTGGCCTTGGTGTGTCACGGCCGCCCGCCACAAGTTTCTGTGCTTCCTGGACGGCCATCTAGCTAGCAAACTCTGCCTGGAGTTGTGAGCAGTGTATGTATATGTGTCTGGACACACATGCGTGGGTAAAAGTAACACATAGTGAGGGAGCGGCTCACACAAACATGTAGACGCAGCTTTCGCAGCTGCCATCTGCAAGGTGCAGACTGAAGGAGGTCAGCAAGGAGACTCTAATCTAAGCAGAAAGGCCTGAGACTCAGGCCCACAGTATAACTCCCAGTCCAAAGGCAAGAGAGGACCTGCCCCAGTTCCAGCAGCTTGAGAACACGTCACCCTGCACTTGGTTAAGGCCCACAGTCCGTCTGCAGAATGAAAGCTTCATGAGCAGGGATGCAGTACTAAGCTCTCTCTTTCTCTCACCCCTCTTCTCTCTCTCTCTCCTCTCTTTCTCTTCTCTTTCCCTCCCTCCCCTTCCCCTTTCCCTCCCAGTTTCTCTGTCTCTATCCAATAAATAAATAAATAAATAATCTTTAAAAATGCACAATGGGGAGTCGGGCACTAGCTCAGAGGGTTAAGTGTATGTGGCGCAAAGCACAAGAACCAGCATAAGGATCCTGGTTCGAACCCCAGCTCCCCACCTGCAGGGGAGTCGCTTCACAGGTGGTGAAGCAGGTCTGCAGGTGTCTGTCTTTCTCTCCCCCTCTTTGTCTTCCCCTCCTCTCTCCATTTCTCTCTGTCCCATCTAACAACAATGACATCAATAACTACAACAACAATAAAAAACAAGGGCAACAAAAAGGAAAACAAATTTAAAAAAAATTTTTTTAAATGCACAATGTTAAAAAAGAAAATAGGGCACCTACTTCCTACCTCTTTTTGTCCTACTAAGATTCCCAAAATTCTAACTGATCTTCACCCACAATGAGAAAGGCAAACTGCTTTGCCAATCACACAGACTCAGGCACTAATCACATTGGATGCCTCACCCATGCATCGAGAAATAATACTTAATCTGGGTATTTTGTGCCATAATGTAGATGACACACAAAAATAACATCACCTCCACTATCTAACACAGAAGCTCAGACGTAACACCCCACTGCTGGATAAGTAAACACAGTCATTCATGTGAAGTTACACTTGGATTTCATATGGAGCTATATGACTATAATACACGTAGACCTTGATCTTATTATGAGAGAATTTCCAACAAACTTTATTTCACAAAAATACTTGAACGTTACACTTGGTAAAAAGACCAAGAGCAACAAAACTATAAACTACACATTTCTAAAGAAAAAGAAATACTTGCCTAAATAAAATGTTGAAAGCCTACATAGACTATAAATTCAATAAAAGAACAGGTGAAGATGAAGTATATTATGCCTCTGTAAAGCATTTTTAATAAACTAGATGCCCAAAATAAATTAGAAGTTCTCATATTAACTTCTATTTGCCAACTATTTATTCAAAAAATTCCCTTGGAAGATAGCAATTTTATGATGGCATCTATAATGCGAACAGTTTTGAAAATTATAGTCTATTAAATAGGCTAACGATTCTTATTGAGTAGTTCAGCAAAATAGTAAAAAGAAAAAATCATCAATTGCATTTCACCTAAAACAAAATAAGATTAATTTTTGCCTCATCCCTGAATGTGGTACTTGGCCCAAACTGTGTTTTGAAAGCAGGGTGGAGTTTGAGATCAAAAACACCAGAAATATTACAGACTTAATGAACGCCAATTCTCCAGCAACCACGCTAAACATTGTTTTGTCCTATTTCTGTGGAATTTTGGGCATCTCCCAGATATAAGAGAATTCTCTTCATTCCTACAGGGGCATAACTGGGAGAAGGACGCACACCAGACCTGCAGCCGCGTTTAACTGAAGTGCAGGCTATGCTTCTTCATTCACAGCCTCTGAAGCACGTTTGAGCGACCCTCCTTTGAAAATGAACACTGCTGTCTTATCATGAAAAAGGAGGAAAACCAGAGTAGTCACTGCCTGTCTAAAGTAGCAAAACGTTAGCATTTGTAGAGCAGAAAGGTAACTGTAGGTGTGATCTAGTCTCGTCTTCTGATTTTACAGAGAAACAAGGAAGCTAAAAGCTTGACTTATCCATAATGTCACAGCTACCAAAGACCAGCACTGGCACTGAGACTTCTTTTTTAAAAATATGTATTTATTTATTTCCCTTTTGTTGCCCTTGTTGTATTTTATTTTTGTTGTAGTTATTATTGTTGATGTCTTTGTTCTTGGATAGGACAGAGAGAAATGGAGAGAGGAGGGGAAGACAGAGAGGGGGAGAGAAAGACAGACACCTGCAGACCTGCTTCACCGCCTGGGAAGCGACTCCCCTGCAGGTGGGGAGCCGGGGGCTCGAACCTGGATCCTTACGGCGGTCCTTGTGCATTGCGCCACCTGCGTTTAACCCGCTGTGCTACCGCCCAACTCCCAGCATTGTGAGTTCTATGCAGACAATTTCTCTCTTTCTTTCCTTCCTCTGTCCCTCCGTCCCTCCCTCCCTCCCTCCCTCCCTCCCTTCCTTCCTTCCATCTTTCTTTCCTCCCCTCCTTCCTTCCTTCCTTCCTTCCTTCCTTTCACCTCCAGAGTTATCCCTGGGGCTGTGTGCCTACACTGCAAATCTGCTGCTCCCTACAGTCACTTTTCTTTCTTTTTTATTCAATAGGACAGAGAGAAATTTAGAAAGGATAGGGAGAGAGAAAGATGAAACACAGACACCTGAAGACCAGCTTCGGGTGGGGAGACGGGGCTGAAACAGGGTCCTTGCCATAGTGCTATGTGTGCTTAACCTGCTGCATGCGCTACCTCCCTCCCCGCCCCAGGCTCCAACCTCGCCACAACATTTTCTTTTTTCTTTTCCTCCTCTTCTCTTTTCTCTTCCTTCCTTCCTTCCTTCCTTCCTTCCTTCCTTCCTTCCATTCTTTCTTTCTTTCTTTCATTCACCAGAACCCTGCTCAGCTCTGGTTTATGGTGGTGCAGGGGATTAAAGATGAGACTTTGGACCTACTACCACAAGTAAACGTCTGGTTTCCAAATGGCCTCACCCACATGTGCTTGCAGCAGAAAGACTAGAACTCTCAGAGGCTGGGGCATCAACTCCCACCCCTAAGAAACGGTAAGGAGGAAAGCATTGTAAAGGAGGAGAACTAGTAAAGCTAGGCCCAAGCCCCAAATAACTTGAGCTACTACGAGAGAGAATCAGTGGGTGTCAGTGCACAGTGTGGCATTCTGGAAAGACACATTTTATGGATGTCATTTTTCCTGTGTACTCAGAAAAGATGATGATCACTCCTACCCTGGTAGGGCTCAGTCACTGTTGAGAACAGAAGCATGCCTCACACCCAGGCTCACCGCTAAATGACACAGAAGCCAGGAGGAAATATCTAAGTCGTACCGTGAATGTGAAACATGTGACGAAGTCAGGACACATACCCCTAAGTCTACACAGTGTTCCCTGTCACTGCCTGAGACGTGATAGCCTACAGGGAAGAAAAGAGGGTTTAGGGAGTCAGGCGGTGGTGCAGTGGGTTAAGCGCACGTGGTGCAAAGCGCAAGGACCAGCATAAGGATCCCGGTTCAAGCCCCCGGCTCCCCACCTGCAGGGGAGTCACTTCACAAGCGGTGAAGCAGGTCTGCAGGTGTCTGTCTTTCTATCCCCCTCTCTGTCTTCCCCTCCTCTCTCCATTTCTCTCGGTCCTATCAAACTATGATGACATAAATAACCACAACAATGTTAAACAACAAGGACAACAAAAGGGAAAATAAATAAATATTAAAAAATTTTTTAAAAAGAGGGTTTAACAGTCACTGTGCTTCACCTCAAGGACTCAGATATTAAAACAACCAGGGAGTTGGCAGTAGCGCAGCAGGTTAAGTGCATGTGGCGCAAAGCGCAAGGACCGGCGTAAGGATCCCGGTTCGAGCCCCCAGGTCCCCACTTGCAGGGGAGTCGCTTCACAGGTGGTGAAGCAGGTCTGCAGGTGTCTGTCTTTCTCTCCCCCTCTCTGTCTTCCCTCCTCTCTCCATTTCTCTCTGTTCTATCTAACAATGATGACATCAATAACAACAACAATCATAACTACAACAATAAAACAATAAGGGCAACAAAAGAGAAAATAAAAATAAATATTAAAAAATATATATTTAAACAAATGTTAATTTCCAAAACTGTGAACCCTTACTACCTTACTTAGACACAAGTCAGTCCAGGCAAGTGAGATTAGTGGATTGAGAGAGGGACCTCGAATCACACCAAATACAATGGTTAAACCAAGAAGAAACATTGGAGAAATGAACTAGGACAAAAGTCCAGATAAAAGCCCCCCCTAAATAGAAGCACATAAGAATGAAGACAACATCCACACACTAATTAATGCAATTGTTACAGGAGTGAGGAAAGTTTTTGAAAGTAATATCATCATAAATGGAAAAACAGCAAATGAGATTCCAAAAGAAAACACTCTCTCAAGGTAATTAGCTGAAAGTGGCAATAGCTACAAGCACAGCTAGCTGAACAAGCTAATACAATAACAGAACAGGGAAACAAAATAGTAGCTGAGCTACAGAAAACAACAGAGAGGAGAGAGGATAGAATAAGTGAGGCAGACAGCAAGCATCTGTGTGTTATAACTAAGGCCTGGCATGGAGAATGCAGAAAAGTGGAGTGAGCAGAACATTTCTACACGAGGGGAACTCGGCAGTTAACAAGCCATCTGCTTTCCCCTTGGCAGGGGCAGGATGCTAACTTAGACTCTTCAAGACATCTTCTGGACCTAGCCTTCTATGACTGAGTAGCACACAACTTGATAACTTTCAGCAAGGCATCAGTTTAATAACATGGGCTTCTAAATCCTTCAAAAACAAATTTCCAGTTTCAAGTAGTTTGTCTTCTGCTATTTGTCTTTTTTTCTTGATGTCTTTTACCATGTCCTCTACCCCCATTCAGACTGATAATCTAAGGGGAGAAAAAAAGAACAACAACAACAAATTATGTTAAATCTAATTGAATGGAATAAGAAGTTAGAATTCTGAATTATCCACAAAATTTTCCACATATTTAAAGTCTCTGAAATCAGTCTATATTCAGCGGCTTCTCACAAGAGCACTTAGCTGTGAAAACTCTCATAGGCTTACAATTTCATTGCAAAATCATCTCTGATACAGAAAATGTGGTGAGTGTCTTGCCAGAGACCCCCCCCCACTCAACTGGAAAGTTAGATTGTTTGTGATAAGAATTAAAACAGCCAATAACCTTGTGGTTTGAAACAAAACTGGAAGCAATGGCTCGCAGGTTACTAGCAAGCTTATCTCCTTCGGCGCAGAAGTATCTTTGCCAACTAAGTATACTTTCATAGATGTAAAGTTGAATCAAGTTACTTGGCCTTTGTTATACTATAAGCAGAAGATTCTGTGTAGGATCAATTGTAGGCACACCTGGTTGAGTACACATATTGCAGTGCTCAAGGACCCAGGTTCAAGCCCTCAGCCCCCACCTGCAAGGGGAAAGCTTCACAAGTGGTGAAGCAAGACTACAGGTGTCTCTTTTTCTCTTTCTCTCTCTATCTCCTCCTCCCCTCTCAATTTCTCCCTGTCTGTATCCAATAACAAACAAATAAATAAATGCATAAAGAAAAATTTTAAAGAAGAAAGATCCTGTGTAATGTAGAATTCACTTTTCAGGTTTTGTTCTGTTTTTTCTTTAAGTGATATATTGCATTTAAAAAATGCATTTGATGGGTGTTTCACTTACACTTACTTAGACTGCATTCACAATCATAACTTTTGATTCCCCAGGCAAGGAAACAGAAGAAGAAAGTGTAGGGTGTTCAGAGATGAGAGAAACTGTACTAAGTCCATGTGTAGCATTTATTCTTACCATCATTTCCTCCTCTGTCACTCTTCCTAATGTCAGATTTTAGAAACTAGAATGAATTTTTATAGTGCCATGATTTATACTGTCATGATTAGCTGATCCTCCCAATCACATAATGCTAGTAAACAGCTGATGCACAGAGTCTAATGTCCACCGTTATTAGCAATACAATCACTCTACACCCATCACAACCACAGAGAGAGCACGGACTATCTGCTAAGCTCCACACCAGCTACTCTGTGTTGATTACCTCACTTACCCCCTCACAATAATCATATGCAAAATGTATTATTATTGTTGCCTCTGTTTTACAGATGAGAAAACACGGTTGGTTGTGGTCTGGAATTCGGAGCTTATGAGTCAAAGCCCAGTGTTCATTCCACATTGTTTGAATAATAAAAGAACAGAGGGAATGCTAAGGTTTCCAGTTCATTTCATATCAGTTTCCTTCAGGCAAAAATAAGGCAAGAAAGTGACCATGAAGAGAAAGTTAAATTCAAAGACTCACCCCAAAATAAACACTTACAAAAATGCAGCAAGCAAAGTATTTGCCAAGTCACATGAGGATATTGTAAATTGCACTGAGGTTGCAATTTCCCTGTACTTGCAGTTGTATGAAAAATTCTACTTTTAAGGCTGCTACTGACAAAAGACAAAAAAAAATCAAAGCAAAGAAATCTTTGAAAAGAGAAAGCAAAAAAGTTCCAGAAGACTGGTAATACAGGGTGACCTACTATGACTGATGACTGTTTTAATATTTTATTTATTTTAATGAAAGAGATAAGTATAAAGACCAGAGCACTGCTCAGCTCTGGCAACTGATAAAATTCTTTGTTTGTTTGTTTGACTAGAGTTCGGTTCAGCTTTGGTTTACACTGGTGCCCGAGACTGGAGCCTCTGGTGTCTCAGGAGTGGAAATTCATTCCCTAAGCCACTATGCTGTTTCCCCCAGGCCTTAAGTTTCTGAACCACCATTCTAGAAGCGCTTGCTGAATCTTTGGCCGTATGAGATTCTATTTCTGCTCAGCAAGTGTGTGGTGGGTGCCTGCTGCCTGTTGCTTGGCAATACGGCGATGAACAGGGCACTTGGGGTCCCTGTGTTTCTGGAGCCTGTTATAATCAACAGGCAACAGCAAATGCAGGAGCTACAATATGCTTCTCACCAAGGATTTGCCTTGTGGTCTGGGAAACCAGACAGCTTCTCTGGGGAGAAAATGACATGCAGATGAAACCTAAGGGAAGGTGAGAATAAGTCTGAGGAAGAAGTGTCATGGACACTCAAGAACACAGAAAAAAAAATACCTGCTTTCTTAGTGAAATGAAGGGGTAGCTTCCCATAGTGTGGACCAGCTGAGGGCCTCAGAGGAAAGCTGGTCATTCTTTATGACCTCCCTGGACAGATGACCTCTCTAATGTGCCCTGCAACCTCCCCACCTCCCCTCCCCAGAGCCCTGCCCCACTAGGGAAACACAGAAACAGGCTGGGGGGAAGTCGGGCGGTAGTGCAGTGGGTTAAGCGCAGGTGGCTCAAAGCGCAAGGACCGCTGTAAGGATCCCTGTTCGAGCCCCCGGCTCCCCATCTGCAGGGGAGTCGCTTCACAAGCGGTGAAGCAGGTCTGCAGGTGTCTGTCTTTCTCTCTCCCTCTCTGTCTTCCTCTCCTCTCTCCATTTCTCTCTGTCCTGTCCAACAGCGATGACATCAACAACAACAATAATAACTACAACAACAAGGGCAACAAAAGGGAAAATAAATAAATAAATAAATATTTTTAAAAATTTAAAAAATGAAACAGGCTGAGGGTGTGGATCCACCTGCCAACATCCATGTCCAGTGGAGAAGCAATGACAGAAGCCAGAGCTCCCACCTCCTGCTCCCCATAAAGAATTTGGGTCCCTGCTCCCAGAGGGATAAAGAACAGGGAAGCTCCCAGTGGTGTACTATACTGTACTAAAGTAAAAGACTGGGGGGGGGGGGTTCCTGTCCTGGAACATGATGGCAGAGGAGGGCCTAGGTGGGACTTGATTGTTCTGTGGAAAAGTGAGAAATGTTACAACTGTACAAACCACTGCATTTCACTGTTGACTGTAAACTTGGCTGGTGTTCTTTTCAACAATATCATCTGGTAGTGGGCCAACATCAAGCACCCAACTATCAAACACTAAGGGGGATTACCTGGGGGAGGCAGGCGTCTGCTAAAGGAAATTAGAAGCTGAGAGTTTGTCCCGGCCCCCTTGGAACACACCTAAAGTCGACTTCCTAGCTTCTTCCCACACGGCTTTCATCTGCTCTGCTCATACCTTTGGGACCCTGCTTATTGGACAATCTGCTTTAATTTCAGCAGAACCACTGTGATGAGAATAAAGATGTGAGCATGATAAGTCTTCTTCCAGACTGAATAATTTGCAACACATTATTATAGAGACTACGTTGTGCACCCAATTATTTTCCCTGTGTACTGGGACCTGGGGTTTTTGTTTTTGTTTGTTTTTGTTTTTGGTGTTGAAGTGTATTACCTCAAATTCCATCAGCAGTGAGAGAAGAGTCAGAGTGGGAATCTAACGTTCCTCTCAAGATGGACTTTCACTGGGTTTGGCATGTGGGCCTCTCTCTAGCTTCTCTCTATATTAAGTATATGCGTTTACAACTGTGTCAAGAACAAACATCTTAAAAGAGCACAGAAACATGTTAGGAGCACACACCGATGTCGTAGGAGCGTACAGCTTTGACTAATCTGTTTTTGGGTGTGTAAATTACTCTATATCAGACTTGTCATTTCTGGCTCTAGTGATTCTACTGAATTCTATGTTTACTCTGCAACTCCTGACCTTACCACAAGGAAGTGGTTCATCCTACCAGTTCAGGGCATCAGATGTCTTTTCCATGCAAGCTCTTTTGACTCATTATCTGTGTTCACTCTGATGTCGGCCAAACATCCCTGATTGCAGGAGGTATAAATAGCTCGAGAAAGCAAAGAATTTCTGACATGACTGGTTCTAATACAGAGACCTTAATAAGCAGAGAAATGAGTCATACTCGCATAAGGAACAGACCTTGTGATTCACGGGGTCCCCAACACCTGTGTTCTTTTTAAGTTGCCTAAATCTTTGGATGAGAAATAACTGCAGGCCAGGTTGTGACACACCTGGTGGAGTGCACTTGTCACAGTGTGCAAGGACCTGGGTTCAAGTCTCCAACCCCACCTGCAAGTACAGCTGCAAGTGTGCTTTGCGAGTGGTGAAGCAGGGCTGCAGGTGTCTCTCTGTCTCTCTCCCTTTGTATCTCCCCCTTTCCTTCTTGATTTATGGTTGTCTCTATCCAACAAATAAATAAAGATAACACAAAAAATAAAAAGAAGAAAGAACTGCAATAAAATTCCTGATCATTTTACAGTGCTTCACATTGCTAGGTGTCTAATTCATTTGAACAATTTTACAAGCATTCATTTTGTTGTATGTGTATCCAAGAAAATTGAACATTTATCAAAAATGTTTGTTTTCCACCAGGACCTGCATCAAAGAACTTTCTGGAGCTTTCAAATGGTCAGTAGTAGGAAGCATCGGTAGGAGATCAGAAGAAAGGAGACCATGATACTGAACTGTTTTACCATCTCTGCATGGTGAAACCTCAGTTGGAGCCTCTGGAAAGTTCCCCAGAACCTTGCCCTAATCTTCAAAAAAAATAAATTTTCCTTCATGACTAAAATGGAATGTACTATCTCTTTCCTTAGCCCTTCTACACACACACACACACACACACACACACACACACACACACACACACACACACACACACACATATTCAATTTAAGATTAGGGCAAGGATGACTGAATTATAAAAAGTCTATTGATAAGATACTTCACTAGGACCAGAAATTGATCTGTAAACATCTTGGGGGACATCCGTAGATTTTTAGCTCATATCAGAAAGCAGAGAGCACTCTGGTGAGAAGCCCGGGACTGGCAGGGCAGCACCCAGCAGCACTGTGCTGGGAGTCTCGGGGCCACAGAGCAGCAGAGAGCAGAGAAATAACCCTCCACCGTGAGGCACTCAGAAAAGACACAGGAACCCTGCAGGCAGTGTAGACAGCACCACCAGCAAGGGTGGACGCCAGGAAGAGCTCTTCATAAACAGCTGGCAAGAAGACCATCGATCCCACCGGATTCACTGCTGCTTCCCTAGGAACACCTGCCACTTTCCAGCGTTCACCCCTCCTCACTCAGTCTAAGGTGACCTCAGAGGCCTCATGCTAGCCCTGCTTTATGAAAGTAAGCATAAGACTAATCAACCCGGCAATAATTTCCCATTTTAGTTTTATTAGTGACTTAATACTGATTCACAAAATTACAAGATAACAGAGGTACAACTCCACACCATTCCCACCACCAGAGCTCTGTGTCCTACCGTAGTTCTCCCAAAGCTGCAGATGTGAGTTAACTATTCTTTCTACAACTATCTATCTGTCTGTCTGTCTATTTATCTATCTACCTATCTATCTGTTTATCTATCTATCTATCCATTTTTTCCCATGGTCCCACTTACTCTTCCCTCCCAAGTCACACCTAAACCTATTACTACATCCAAATGTCCCTCCTTTTTCCTCTTTTCTCTCTGGGTCCTGATGGAGTTAGAGTTCAGAGCCCTCTGCTCATCTTCCCCCTCTCAATTCTCCTCCTCTGGGAGTATGGGCCAAACATTCTTTTTTTTAAGAAAATTTCTTTTTTAAAAAAATTTTATTATCTTTATTTATTTACTTATTTATTGGCTAGAGATAGCCAGAAATCAAGAGGGGGGTGGAGGGATATAAAGGGAGAGAGACAAAGAGACACTTGCATCACTGCTTCTCCACTTAAAAAGCTTTTCCCCCCAGCAACTGGGAACTGAGGGCTGGAACTTGGGTCCTTGTGCCTTGTAACATGTGCATGGAGCAAAATTATTTACAGGGTACAGAAGGTGGGAGTTGTGGCTTCTGTAACTGCTTCCACACTGGACATGGGTGTCAGCAGGTGGATCCACACCCCCAGCCTGTCTCCGTCTTTCCCTAGTGGGGCAGGGCTCTGGGGAGGGGAGGCTCCAGGGCACATGGGTGAGGTTGTCTGTCCAGGGAAGCTTGACAATAATTTTCCAGCTGTAACCATAAGTTAAAGACCTCTAGCTATGAAAGAATAATGAGAAAAAGAGGATTTCTTTTCTTTCTAATATCACTGTGATAAGGTTTCATTGACTCTCTCTTATATGGATTAAAGGAACAGAAATTTAGCAAGAGGTCAAGTACAAACCAATATATGAATTTCTTTCTGATGGGTTTAAACAAATAATCAAACATTTATTAACTCTCTCACCATTATATGAATAAAATTCATATTATATTGCCTAAACTGAATCTTCACAGTTTGATTTCTGTCATCTTCCTCTGGTGCTGCTTAAGTAACAATGACTGCCAGGAGCCATTTCTCTGCTTGATAGATGATAAGCTTTGAGACAATGGAACCCCTCAAGACAAGTGTTAATTCCCCCCTGGGCAGGCCATTTCCCCTCAGGTAAACTATTTATCAGTAATCAAGTGAGTCAACACACAGTTGTGGTAACAAACATGGTTTCGGCCATTTGTTGCAAGGAACATTCCACTTTGAAGTTTGCTCCCCCTCCCCCTCCTCCAGCATTCCCTCTCCTTCCCCAAAGCCTTATAATGCCTGTGAACACAATAAAATTTTGCAGCTTGATCAGAAACTTGTCTTGCTGTCATTCTTTCGTGTCTCGTGTCCCTTTCATTCCAGGTCTTTTAGGTTCCTAGCCCCTGTTCACCGCCCTGCTGGTCGGGGCAAATGACAGCTAAATAATTTTTTTCTCAGCCCAAGAAAAATGTGTTGGGCTTTCTTCTTTATGACAACAATCCCTTTGTTGCCAAATGATTCACATCTTAAATAATGGCTTCAATCTTGGCTGAAATTATAAGCTTTTCCTCATAAGAGGTGCTCAGAATAGATTTTCACCATCCCCTTTATAGAAGAAAATAAAATTTGCATTGACTTGAGGCTGATGTACATGAGATGAGATACACCACTGGTGTATTCAGCTCTGTCATTTGAAAAGGATAAAATGTTATCTATAACATTTTTTAAAAATATTTTTTATCTCTAACAGAAAAGATAAATTTAATCAGAGTTCATAAAGAATCAATCAATGGAGTTGGAAGGACAGTGACCCGTGAGGAGGAGGATGCATCTCTGCAAGTATAAAGTGCTAACTTCTAAATATGATCCAAATAAATTATTTTCCTTGTAATTTTTTTTTTACTTTTAATGCCTTAGATTCAAGCAGTACAACTGTGAGTATGACCGTCCCATAAAAGATAAACAGCCAAAAGACAATACCCACAGTCAGTGTGCAGTGCAACCCATAGCAGACACCAGTTGTGTACAGGGTGGCGGGCAACACCCTTGCTTGGGGTTGGCTGTATGGCAATAGCTGGTCTGACAAAAGCAAGGTTTCCCCAGGAACAGCACAAATCTCCTTCTAGGCAATGCTGTCCTTTTTTTTTTTTTTCCCAGAACCTAAGCTCTGCGTAACCTCAGAGTAAACATCCCGTATGCCAGGACATAGGAGTACCAAACTTCAAATTTATGCAGAAGTATCTGCCTCTGACCCTGGACTCATGCTCTCTGGCTTATCCTAAATGCCTCCTTCTTTAAACACTCTCCAAGAACCTCACCTCTCCATAGCTGTAGCCCACTAGGGAAAGACAGAAACAGGCTGGGGGTGTGGATCCAGCTGCTAATATCCATGTTCAGTGGAGAAGCAATGACAGAAGCCAGAACTCCCACCTCCTGCTCCGTATAAAGAATTTGGGTCCATCCTCCCAGAGGGGGACAAGTAGGAAAAAGAGGATAAAAGGCTCTAAACTTTGCTTTCATCAGGACCCGAAGAGAGAGAAGGAAAAGGGGGGAACATCTGGATGCAGTAATAGGGTCATGAGTGGCTTGGAAGGGAAGAGAGGACTGGGCCTACAAGGAAAAGGGGGCAACTATGTACAAATGTAGATGACAGTTAACTCATGTTGCAACCTTGGGAGAACACCGGATGGGGATGGAGGGATTGGGGAATCAGAACTCTGGTGGTGTGGGATTATACTTCTGTTATCTTGTAATTTTGTAAATCATTATTAAGTCACTAATAAATTTTAAAAAAAGAAAGAAATATTCTCTAACTACTGCCAGCTTTGCTGGTAGGTGGAATTTGTCCCTGTGATGGTTTCCAAGAGGATGAAACACTCACAGCTAATGAGACAATGGCTAACTCCAAGGCAACATCTGTGGGAAACATGATTCCAAAGGAAGAAGCCGGCTGTCTGTCAGGACGCGAGCGATTCTTCCATGTTTCCAGTAGGACCTCTGCAAACGCTGTTGTGCACACAAGGCATTTTTTCCCACAAGGAGTTGTGCGGAGCAGAGTAAGTGATTACAGAGCTGGGTGAGCATGCATCGTGATGGGAAGCAGAGGCAGTGAACTCTCTGACCAAAGCACCCTGGACTCTCTCCCCTGTAATAGTCTCCTCCCTGGCTGCTTCCCGTCAGTGGGCAAAAGAGGGAACTTCTTGACTGAAAAGTGTGTGTGAGTGCTGTGACTTCTCTGCTGGCAGGACTCAACCCTTGAAGAACCCCTTGTCTACTTCCCGGCGATCCTAGACGAGCTGCCATCAAATGAAGCCTGGGTGTCATTCTCCAAGATGAAGACACCACACGCCCAGAATTAGGAAATATTAGAAAAGGGATCATAAGGATCAGAGTCCAAAATCCTTCTTGTACTGACTTACAAAGGTCAGAATGGCTTGTGTAATGTCTCGTAACTAACTAGACAATGACAGAATAAGAATTATCATGTAGTTGGCTTTTGCTTCATTGCAACACACTGCTTTTTTAATCCATAAATTCATTAAACTTCAAATATTTATTCAGCCTCACCATACTGCAAGGGATATTCTGAGTGCTGGAGAAGGAACAGGGAAGGAGACAGGTCTCTAACTTCAACCACCTTACAGGCTAGTGGTAGAAACTAACAAAATTTAGGGGAATAGATAAAGCAGATAATGGTATATGTTCATAGCAGCACAATTTGTAATAGCCAAAACCTGGAAGCAACGCAGGTGTCCAACAACAGATGAGTGACTGAGTGAGTTGTGATCTAGATACACGATGGAATACTGCTCAGCTATTAAAAATGATGGATTCTGGGAGTCCAGCGGGTTAAGTGCACGTGACACAAAGCTCAAGGACCGGCATAAGGATCCTGGTTCGAGCCCCCGGCTCCCCACCTGCAGGGGAGTCGCTTCACAGGCGGTGAAGCAGGTCTGCAGATGTCTGTCTTTCTCTCCCCCTCTGTCTTCCCCTCCTCTCTCCATTTCTCTCTGTCCTATCCAACAACGACAACATCAATAACAACAATAATAATAACTACAATAAAAAAAACAAGGGCAACAAAAAGGGAAAATAAATAAATAAATATTTTTAAAAATTAAAAAAGAAATGATGGATTCACCTTCTTCCCCTCATCTTGTTTGGAGCTTGAAGGAATCCTGTGAAGTGAGATCAGCCAGAAACAGAAGGATGAGTATGGGCTGATCTCACTCAGACAGAAGTTGAGAAATAAGAACAGAAGGGAAAACACAGAGCAGAACTTGGACTGGAGCTGGTGTGTTGCACCAACGTCAAGGACTCAGGGGTGGGGGACAGGATTCAGATCCTGGAACATGATGGCGGAGGAGGATCTAGTGGGGTTGAATTACTATGTGGAAAACTGAGAAATGTTAGGCATGTGCAAGCTATTGTATCTTACTGTTGACTGTAAGCCACTAATCCCCCACTACAAAATTTAAAAAATCATATAACAGCATGCCAGCTAGAAGCAATGGTTACTTTTCCTTTCTTGTTTTCTGGTTGCCCAGGGTTATTGCTGGTCATAGTGACTGCAGGACACATCCACCACTCCTGGTACCTCTTTCTTTCCGCCTGTCTTTCTTCCTGTCTGTCTTTTATTTGATAGGCCAGAAATCAACGGGGAGGGGAAGGAGATGTTAATAAGTAGAGAGGAAGAGAGGCACCTGCAGCCTGCTTCACTGCTTGTGGATCCCCCCCCCCAGGTTAATAAGCAGAGAGACAGAGAGGCACCTGCAGCCCTGCTTCACTGCTTGTAGATTCCCCCCCCCCCCCACAGGTGGAGGCCAAGACCTGGAACCCAAGTCTTTGCTCATGGTCATGTCTGCGCTTTACCAGATGTGCCACTATCTGGTCCAAGTAGTGACAGTTTCGAAGAGAATAAACAAAAGTCCAAAGAAAAAGGATGATGAGAGTTAGATATTCAAAAGAAAGTGATCCAGGGAACTGTCTGTGGTGTGATATTTCATGAGAATATGGGTGAGCCGAGGCTGAAGAATGCAGACAGCCAGGCAAATAGCCAAGGAAGGACTTTTCCACGAGGGAAAACACTGGGTGCAAACTCAAGGAAGCCGGAGTGAGCTCGGGATCTTAGGAGGAGAGAAAGGAGCTAAGTAGAGGGGACCAGTGTGGTCAGAGAGGCCACTAGAGGGCTTCTGTGAAGGAAATCACTTGACCTGAATTTTTCTTAGCAAATTATCCTTGCTGCTATGTGAAGACTAGACTAGACTGAAGACTAGACCTCATCATCTGGGCTCTAGTCAGGGGATCCTGGGACTCCCACACAGATATGAGGGGCCTAGACCTCTCACAGCCCCCTCCCTCCACCATCACTGTCACCTCCATCAGGAACGTCATCGCAAGCCCTCTTGTGGCCTCCCCAGGACCTGCCCTCACTGCAGAGCAGCCATGGTGGGGACTCCCCACTCTCTGAAGGGAGGCCGGTCAGCCTGCTCTGCCCCTCGAGGAAGACGGGTCCTGACGTGAGAGCAGCCTGGAATGTCCCAGCTGTGACCATGGACTGTGAGCTCAGACTGACATGTGTCAACAACTGTACTGGAAATCACTAAAGTTCAAATGAAAAAAAAAATTACTGAACAAAACAAGGTCACACTTGAAATGACTGTAGATACATTTGATGGTATCTTGGAATTTCTGGGAATGTGCAATATTTGGGGGGAGATATAAAAAGAAACAGCAGGGAGGGAAAGATAGCATAATGGTTATGTAAAGAGACTTTCAGACCTGAAGCTTGGAAGTCCCAGGTTCAATCCCCTGTACCACCATAAGCCAGAGCTGACCAAGGCTCTGATTACAAAAAAAAAAAAAAGAAAGAAAGAAAGAAAGAAAGAAAGGAGAAGAAAAGAAAAGAAAAAGAAAAGAAACAGCAACCTATTTTTTAATTTTTATTAGTGATTTAATAATTATTGACAAGATTGTAAGATCACAGGCACAATCCCACACAGTTCCCACCACCAGAGTTCCCTGTCCCATCCCCTCCATTGGAAGCTTCCCTGTTCTTTATCCCTCTGGGAGGATGGACCCAAATTCTTTATGGGGAGCAGAAGGTGGGAGTGCTGGCTCCTGTCATTGCTTCTAACATGCAGGTAGACTAAATACAAAGGTACTTTCTGTGGAGATGGTGTCAGAGTTGGAAATAGGACTAGAAGGCTGGGTTAGGGCAGAGAGTAGCTCCCAAATATGGGGAAAGTCTATAAACACCATTAACTATACAGCCTGTTGATCTGAACTAGGGCCCATGTCTGTCCATACTTTTCCCTAACAAAAGAACTAGAACAATAGCTGTTGTCACAATGACAAATAGTGGACTTAGGTGACTGGAAAGTACTAGTGACAAAAACAGGTTCAGGAGTCAATGTGTTTGCTTAGCTTGAACTAAAGAAAGACTGTTAGGCTTTCAGCATGAGTCCAACACAGACTAATGAAGTGGTGATTTGTCAGAGATAAACAGATTCAAAGGAAGAAACAGAGAATTCTGACTTGATCATGTTACACTTGAACTGTATATTGACATTTCAAATAGAAGTACTTGGTACACAGTTCAGTAAAACTATCTGGACCTCAGAGGAGAGTCTAAGGCTGGAAATATAAGCAGATAATTTTTAAAAACATTGAAGAGAACGAGCTAACATTTGGAATGAATGCAAATACAGAGCTGATGAAAGCTTAGGAACCCTGGAATTTTCAATATTTTCATGCAGGGAATAGAAGAACAAGCAAAGTATGTTTGCCTAACAAAAGATTTTGGTGGAAGTAATATACACAAAGACAGAGAGAGGGAAAGCCAGAAACTGAGATGCCCTAGACGTCAAGAGATGAATGTATATTTCAAAAGTAAGGAGTGATGAATAAAAAATAAAATAAAAAGAAATAACATCAGTGCACACAGTGGAGAGCTTTTGTGTGACCAGCTGTGACCATGGGATGTAAGCTCAGACTCACAGGGTCTCAGCGGTCACACAGGCTCCTGTGCTAAGCGGGAATATACATGGGCCCCGGGTCAGATCATGGGGTTAACACTCAATGGTATTTCTATACTTTCCTCATGTTTGGGAGCTACTCTCTCTGCCTTGATCCAGCTTTCTAGCCATATTGTCAACTCTGACACCATCTTCCCAGATAATCTTTTTAGCCCACCTGCATGTTAGCTGTCAGGCTCAGGCCAAAATTACTCAAGTAATGGACCCCTTAGAACATATCTATAACAGATTTCCTAGCTGCTTTCCACCCAAAGACCCTTAGTTTCATCTGCTCTGTTTCTGCCTTTAGGCTCCCGATGATTAAACAATTTGTTCTGCTTTGTATCTTAATGTTTTCTCAACCACCAAGTTGTAGATTCTACCCTGATGCCATCCTGACTCCCCTGGGCAGACGCCCTCACCCATGTGTCCTGGAGCCTCCCCTCCCCAGAGCCCTGCCCCACTATGGACAGACAGACACAGGCTGGGGGTGTGGGTCCACCTGCCAACACCCATGTCCAGTGGAGAAGCAATGACAGAAGCCAGAACTCCCACCTTCTTTACCCCAAAAAGAATTTGGGTCCATACTCCCAGAGGGATAAAGTGTAGGGAAGCTTCCAGTGGAGGGGATGGGACTCAGAACTCTGGTGGTAGGAACTGTGTGGAATTGCACCCCCTACGATCTTACAATCTTTTTTTTTCTTCACCTCCAGGGCTTAGTGCCTGCACTAGGAATCCACTGCTTCTGTGGCCACTTTTTCAATTTTTTTTTTGATAGTACAGAGAGAAATGGAGAGAGGAGGGGGAGATAGAGATGGTGGGAGAAAGACAGACACCTGCAGACCTGCTTCATGGCTTGTGAAGCGACCCCCCTGCAGGTGGGGAGCAAGGGGCTCAAACCGGGATCCTTGCGTGAGTCACTGTGTTTTGTACTATGCACACTTAACCCAGTGCGCAGCCTCCCAGCCCCCTAGTCTTGTAATCATTATTAAATCACTCATAAACGATAGAGAGTAAACCACTGAGCTAGCAAGTAGTTCATTTGGGTAGTGTGTCCGCACTAGTGTGCTGGTCCAACACAGGGCCGATGGCTTCGCGGGCGGGAGACAGTCGACCAGGGACTCATGGCTGAGCTATACGCAGTATCTCTTTATTCATGTGGAACGCAGCGCAATCTAAGCCATCTCTAATCACAATCCTGTCCTTATATATATTCGCCAAGTAGGTTGGAAACAGGATGTGACAGAAAGAGGGTGGAGCGAAAAGAGACTGGTGAAAATCAGGGTGTGACAAGGAGAGGGAGCGGAGCAAAAAGACGTCGTGAACCAGTGGGGATTAAACCAGTGCCCTGCAGGCAGGGTGGTGCTTAGTTAACAGTGCTTATGTCAATAGAATACAGGGTTAAGCAGGGGGGATTAAACCAATGAAACAGAAGGGGTTTTAGAAGCAGAATTAGAAGCAGAACAACACCTTGCCACGAGCAAAGACAAAATAGAAGCAAGTGTAGTCAACTGTTTGGAAGGAAATGCATAAGATTTCTGTGCAGATAGGATTCAGTGATAGAAAACAGAAGCCACTTACGTTGTTTCTTTCTCCCAGTGAGATGACAAGAAATGTCACAACCTTAAAACACAGAAAAGAAAAGCATGTCTGAAACGTGAAGATGGAGAGACCTGTCTAGGGGGAAACAGCTTCCAGCAGCTGCCGCACTCAGCGGAGCACAGCATCATCAGACTCACACACCGGGCCGCCCGCGTCCACATACTCAGAAGGGGCGAGACGGAAGCTTAGTAGCTGGTGGAGCTGGAGCAAGTACTTAAATACATTAAGACGAAAGGTTAGTAGCTGGTTACGTTGAAGCAATTAACAATATTCAGAGTAGAAATGACAAAAGCATATGGTCTCCCACAATAAGAGAGTAGGCACTGGGAAGGCCTAGTTATTTGATCTGAAGGGCTCTAATATTTACTTTGTACGGTAGTTTTTTAGTTTTTTTAACTGCTTGCTTCTTTTTTATAAAACGTTTTAACTTTTTAATTTTTTTAAAGATTTCATTTATTTATGAGAAAGACAGGAGGAGAGAGAAAGAACCAGACATCACTCTGGCACATGTGCTGCCGGGGATCGAATTCGGGACCTCATGCCTGAGAGTCTGAAGCTTTACCACCGCGCCACCTCCCGGACCACTTTTTACTGTTTCATAAATATTCTCCTAAGTACAGTTTTAGAGAGCACCACGATTCAAATCTTCACAGTTTGAAAGTTTCCTCTCCTTCAACACTTCTGAGGAGGCTAAGTTCCAATTTGAGAAAGAGCATGACAACCTCAGACCTTCTCCTCGTTAAAGCAGCCTTGACCTACTCATTGTCAGACTGGCTTCTCACACTACTTTGTGAGGGAGAACACTTAAAAATCAGGTGGCACTCACACACGTACAGAGCCTCAGCTCATTTCGGCTTCAAAGATGTCATCGACTGCATATTTCTCACTGTCCTGGGCGTGATTATTCCTGGCTGCGCACACGGATTCTTCTCACCCTGTCTTTATAACAAGGGATGACAGAGCCCCAGTCCCACTCACGACAGTCCCACCCTCAGCTGAGAGCCCAGGCTGCGTCTCCTAATATCATCATACTGGAAGGTAAGCTGGCAACATAGGCGTCTGTGGAACAAATCTGGCCCGTGTCACCTGCACACACGTGAGCACGTAAACATGCACACAGTCAAAGTCCAGTGAATTTAGGGCAGATGTCTACCTATTCTCTAGATTGCACTGCAAAGAATTGACATCATGATTCATTTTATTTTTCATTTATCCCAGATTTTAAAAATAAATTTTCCACTTAGAACTTTCAATATTTTGCTAACCTAGGTCCTGATTATTTTCCATGTGATTAAATATATTCCATTAACTAAAAATTTTATGATTTTCAAATTAAAAAAAAATCCCTCACACTGACCTTCTGGAGGGACTTCGTACACAGGATGCCATGCCCCATGTAGATAGTTATGCTTCCCTAGGTGAAGTGGAAATCTTTTTATCGAGGAGATTAATGCCTTACAGCACAATCATTGACATGTGTAGAAAATGTCATTGTGTACCAGGAACCCAGAGTTCCCTCTCTCATCTCTGTTTCCCTCCCTCCCCAGAGTCCTTTGCTGTGGTGCAGTGCCCCATGTCCATCCATGTCTCACTCTGTGCTCTCCTCCCTCCCAGAGTCCTTTGCTGTGGTGCAGTGCCCCATGTCCATCCATGTCTCACCCTGTGCTCTCCTACCTCCCAGAGTCCTTTGCTGTGGTGCAGTGCCCCATGTCCATCCATGTGTCACCCTGTGCTCTCCTCCCTCCCAGAGTCCTTTGCTGTGGTGCAGTGCGCCATGTCCATCCATGTCTCACCCTGTGTTCTCCTCCTTCCCAGAGTCCTTTGCTGTGGTGCAGTGTCCCATGTCCATCCATGTGTCACTCTGTGCTCTCCCTCCCAGAGTCCTTTGCTGTGGTGCAGTGCCCCATGTCCATCCATGTGTCACCCTGTGCTCTCCTCCCTCCCAGAGTCCTTTGCTGTGGTGCAGTGCCCCATGTCCATCCATGTGTCACCCTGTGCTCTCCTCCCTCCCAGAGTCCTTTGCTGTGGTGCAGTGCCCCATGTCCATCCATGTCTCACCCTGTGCTCTCCCTCCCTCCCAGAGTCCTTTGCTGTGGTGCAGTGCCCCATGTCCATCCATGTCTCACCCTGTGCTCTCCTCCCTCCCAGAGTCCTTTGCTGTGGTGCAGTGCCCCATGTCCATCCATGTGTCACCCTGTGCTCTCCCTCCCTCCCAGAGTCCTTTGCTGTGGTGCAGTGCCCCATGTCCATCCATGTCTCACCCTGTGCTCTCCCTCCCTCCCAGAGTCCTTTGCTGTGGTGCAGTACCCCATGTCCATCCATGTCTCACTCTGTGCTCTCCTCCCTCCCAGAGTCCTTTGCTGTGGTGCAGTGCCCCATGTCCATCCATGTGTCACCTTGTGCTCTCCCTCCCTCCCAGAGTCCTTTGCTGTGGTGCAGTGCCCCATGTCCATCCATGTCTCACCCTGTGCTCTCCCTCCCTCCCAGAGTCCTTTGCTGTGGTGCAGTGTCCCATGTCCATCCATGTCTCACCCTGTGCTCTCCTCCCTCCCAGAGTCCTTTGCTGTGGTGCAGTGCCCCATGTCCATCCATGTCTCACTCTGTGCTCTCCTCCCTCCCAGAGTCCTTTGCTGTGGTGCAGTGTCCCATGTCCATCCATGTGTCACTCTGTGCTCTCCTCCCTCCCAGAGTCCTTTGCTGTGGTGCAGTGTCCCATGTCCATCCATGTGTCACTCTGTGCTCTCCCTCCCTCCCAGAGTCCTTTGCTGTGGTGCAGTGCCCCATGTCCATCCATGTCTCACCCTGTGCTCTCCTCCCTCCCAGAGTCCTTTGCTGTGGTGCAGTGCCCCATGTCCATCCATGTCTCACCCTGTGCTCTCCTCCCTCCCAGAGTCCTTTGCTGTGGTGCAGTGCCCCATGTCCATCCATGTCTCACTCTGTGCTCTCCCTCCCTCCCAGAGTCCTTTGCTGTGGTGCAGTACCCATGTCCATCCATGTCTCACCCTGTGCTCTCCCTCCCTCCCAGAGTCCTTTGCTGTGGTGCAGTGCCCCATGTCCATCCATGTCTCACCCTGTGCTCTCCCTCCCTCCCAGAGTCCTTTGCTGTGGTGCAGTGTCCCATGTCCATCCATGTCTCACCCTGTGCTCTCCTCCCTCCCAGAGTCCTTTGCTGTGGTGCAGTGCCCCATGTCCATCCATGTCTCACCCTGTGCTCTCCTCCCTCCCAGAGTCCTTTGCTGTGGTGCAGTACCCCATGTCCATCCATGTCTCACCCTGTGCTCTCCTCCCTCCCAGAGTCCTTTGCTGTGGTGCAGTGCCCCATGTCCATCCATGTGTCACCCTGTGCTCTCCTCCCTCCCAGAGTCCTTTGCTGTGGTGCAGTGCCCCATGTCCATCCATGTGTCACTCTGTGCTCTCCTCCCTCCCAGAGTCCTTTGCTGTGGTGCAGTGCCCCATGTCCATCCATGTGTCACTCTGTGCTCTCCTCCCTCCCAGAGTCCTTTGCTGTGGTGCAGTGCCCCATGTCCATCCATGTCTCACCCTGTGCTCTCCTCCCTCCCAGAGTCCTTTGCTGTGGTGCAGTTCCCCATGTCCATCCATGCCCACAGACCGAGCTGAAAAGCAAAACATTTTCTCATTTTATAAAAAAGGTGAAGTTTATTCCAAAATTTATTCACCAGTAATATGAATTTTTTCTAGAATATGTTGTCAAAATTGGGAAATTATCTGTGATTTTTACAAACATATGCAAAGTGTAGCTATATTCAGCTAATTTTTCTTACTTTCTGGGACAGTTAATTATCACCAGTCTAAGAATCTGGAAGGTCGACTGCAAAATGACCTAGAAAGCATTTCAAAATTTTGTTACTAGCTGGTTGATAGAATTTTTGTTTGGTTCTCAAAGCAATTCTAATCATTTTACTGTAGAAATTTATCAGTTCCTCCAGATTTCTAAGGCAAATGAGTATGCATGAAAAAGCTTCAGCTGAGAGCCGGGTGATAGTGCAGTGGGTTAAACGCATGTGGTGCAAAGCTCAAGGACCAGAGTGAGGATCCAGGTTTGAGCCCCCAGCTCCCCGCCTGCAAGGGAGTCGCTTCACAGGCGGTGAAGAAGGTCTGCAGGTGTCTGTCTTTCTCTCCATTTCTCTCTGTCCTCTCCAACAACAATGACCTCAATAACAACAACAACAATAAAAAAGGGCAACAAAAAGGAATAAATAAATAAATTTTTATAAAAAAAAGAAAAAGAAAAAGCTTCAGCTACAGCATGTGAGAGGAGGGTCTCTATTTTGTTGCCTTAAGTCCTAAATCTAGTTGGTGGGGTAATTATTTGGTGCATATAAGGCAGCAACATGTTGTGAGAAAGTAGAATAAATGTAACGACTGGCAGCGTCAGCTCAGGGTGCCAAGCACTGGGTAACAACGTCTGTTCAAGCTCGTCCATCAAGAGGGGCAGACGGGGTGATTTCTTAGCACTGGCACAGGAAAGCCATTCGATTGGCTTTGCCATGGTTGCTCAACTGAGAAAAACTCAGGATTCCAGAGGAAAGGGAAAAAAAAAAAAAACAGGGCTAGTTTGGGGCTTCTTTTTCTATTTTTTCCTTCCTTCCTTCCTTCCGTCCGTCCTTCCTTCCTTCCTTCCTTCTTTCCTCCCTCCCTCCCGCCCTTCCTTCCTTCCTCCCTTCCCTTCTTTCCTTCTCTTTCTTCCTTTCTTTTTAACGTGGAACACTTCGCAAATGCATGGGTCATCCTTGCCCAGGAGTCACGGTCATCCTCTCTGCATCCTTCCAGGTTTAGTCCGTGTGCAGGGACTCATTAGTAACCTCTGGGTGTGTGCACGCCTTTCACACCTCTTCACTTCACTCTTTTCTGAACCTGTGCCCTGCTCAGTGTTAAACCCTCACCATCCCCAGTTCCTTACTTCGTCTCCCACCCCACCCCTCCTCAGGTGTCTATAGACGCAACTTCCTCCTGGTCTCTATAGGTCAAGTCTCTGCAGGCTGTCAGCACCAGAACTACGGACAGCTCCTTTCCGGGGCTGTCTAGTGCCCTTCCAAGTCGTGGTTTCACTGCAAGCTTAGCTTGGGTAACAGGAAGTTGCTCTGCTCTGCCGTACTAAGAACCGAAAAGAGTATGGCTTTCAATATCAGAGGGTGTGCGAGCCATTACATGTGTCTATTATCATATGTTCAAAATTCCCAATGTCTAATGGTAAATGAATTAGCAGAGATTCAAAAGAAATGTATTTGATCACGGTCCAAACCATAGACTCTTCACTGGTGTGTGTTAATTTAATACATCTCTGGTAGATATTCAGGGTACAATTATGGAAAGTATCTATTCGTCGACATCTTGAAGTCTCTCTTGGCTCAAATTCCAGACTACTTCAATGCCTTTAATGTTTTGAAATAGCCTACTGAAGACTTTCAAAGAGAAACTCTCCCTAGGACAGTATGTGAATCGCTGGCTGTTTACGCAGCACAAGTTTGAGCTAGAAACTCCAGAGTCATCTGAGCACATGGGCTACAGCCCATGTATTCTGGGATAGTTTACACTTTTGCTGGATTTCCAACATCACGTTCACAAGTATTTTATGGTTATCAGAGCCCCACCCTACTAGGGAAAGAGAGAGACAGGCTGGGAGTATGACCAGTCAACACCCATGTTCAGCAGGGAAGCAATTACAGAAGCCAGACCTTCCACCTTCTGCATCCCACAATGACCCTGGGTCCATACTCCCAGAGGGATAAAGAATAGGAAAGCTATCAGGGGAGGGGATGGGATATGGAGTTGTGGTGGTGGGAGTTGTGTGGAGTTGTACCCCTATGGTTTTGTCAATGTTTCCTTTTTATAAATAAAAAAAAGTTTAAAAAAAAAAAAGAAAGTACTGGATTGGAATGTGGCTTAGAAGATGCAGCACCCAGTGTCTCTGGAGGCAGTCCTGCATCTTCAGACATGAGATGTTCTGAGTTGTTGTCCTGGTCCTCACTGGAGCTTCACTGGTCCAGACTGACTTGTTCAGAGAGGAAAACAACACAGCACCAGAGCCTCCTCCAATGTAGGGGGGCCCAGGCTCCAGCCTGGATCATGCACATGGATACCTGGGGATTCTCTCCATGTCAGCTATTTCACCGCTTCTATTACAGACATTCAACAGAGCGCTCTACCAGACAACCCTGGTTTTCCAAATATGACATAAACCAAAGAGTCCTTCAGAGAGCAGTCTCCTATCCCAGAGTAATTCATGACCTGCCTTAGTGAAGATCCGAATACATATTTCTTCCTTATTATAAGAACAATGAAAAGGGGAGTTGGGTGGCAGCAGAGCAGGTTAAGCGCACATAGCACCCAGCTCCCCACTTGCAGGGGAGTCGCTTCACAGGTGGTGAAGCAGGTCTGCAGGTGTCTGTCTTTCTCTCCCCCTGTATTCCCCTACTCTCTCCATTTGTCTCTGTCCTATCCAACAACAATGACATCAATAACAACAACAATAAAACAACAAGGGCAGCAAAAGGGGATAAATAAATAATGAAAAAATTGAGGATTCTTTTCAGATTATTCATCATAAATGAATTCATAAATGAAGAGAAAAACAATAATCCAGCTGTTATGAACTGTTAGGTTAAAAACACTTGATAACAGAAATGCTTTTCTCATACTTAATATTTTCTTTTTAAGAGTATTTTTTCTTTTTATTATGATTTAACATTGAATTACAAAAGTAGAAGAAATCTCTGGACTCCCTGACTAGGGCCCCCGCTGATGGGGTGGTCTGATAGTGACTAAAGAGTCATCATTAAAGTCTGCCAGTCTCTTGCCCTTATTCAGCTTTTGCAGTCCTTGCTTTGATGAGGTTAGCTTTGGAGTGACTGAGGGAAGTGTAATAGGAAGTAGGTGAGGAGGATATCTAAGTCTGGGTAGAAACTATTTCATTAGGAACTTTATGTCTTTTTAGGTTTTTCTACTGGCTTACCTCATTTATTGACTTATGGCAGACTACTGTTCACTTTTGCTTTCAGGTGTATATTTTGCCCTAATTTATGGACACATGTGAACATATGTCCTATCTCATGGGACCTGGTCTAGATCTAGGTTTTGGGACTTTGTTAGGAAGTGGACCACCTGGAGTGGAATTAGAGAATACTATGAAAGGAAAGGTCTCACCCGAGTAATGAGACTGAAGGGCTGACATTCCACACCTGAAGTCTCTGGATGCAGTCTGAAGTGAAGCATGCTGAGGTGGCACTCTTGCATTGATTAGGTTGAGATCAGCAGATGCAATATCATTTGGTATGACTTGAGAGAAGCATGCAGGAAAGTGAGCCCCACCCTAGAGGTATCAGGACTGGGAGAAATACAGGCTCTATAAAGGAAGTGGGAGATTCTTGCTGTCTTCCCGTGAGTACCCATTCATTGGGGAAACTGAAGATCCTTCCTAGCCGACTGAATCCACATCAAAGCCAGCAACAAGCAGCTCCTGACAGCTTTCAACCTGACGCTGTTGACTGGCTACGGAAGAAGGGCAAACGCTAGAAGAAGGAGGAGAAGAAGAAGAAGAAGAAGGAGAAGGAGAAGGAGAAGGAGAAGGAGAAGGAGAAGGAGAAGGAGAAGAAGAAGGGTTTAAGAAATAGATAGTTATTGCTATAATCAAATTATTTGGCACTTGGGTTAACATTGAAAATCCCATCGTTAGGATTTGCTGTATCATACACAATATCACCATAATTTATGTCCCTTGACATTATTTTTATATAGCTATGTCTTATAAAGTAATGCCACTGGTGGCTTCTGTTCTCCCTGCTCTAAGCTTTTAGAAAAGTCAACATTTCAAAGAACAAGTCATTATTAGAAATGTATTCACAATTTGAGACCACTGTTAAAATTCAGACTGTTTACACATTTGAAGTTTTAAGTGCTTTTATAGGAACATATACTCAGCCTATGGTCTGTGCATTAAAAGGTTTGAGACATTCAATCAGTTTCCCCCTCTCATATTAATTAAATAGTGATTTATGAGACTACAAGTTAATAGGAGTGTACATCAACAGACATGATGGGCCTAGACCTCAAATAAATCCCTCTCTCCATTGTTACCAGTCATCTCTATCAGGAAAAACACAATAGACCCCTTTGTGGGCCCCCATAGACCTTGTCCTCAACGTGGATCAACAATAGTAGAGAATGTTCCATCCTCTGAAGGGAGGATAAACAACATACTCTATGCTACACCTGAGGAAGATGGGTCCTGATATTGGGGCAGCTTGGAATGTTCCTACTCATGACCACAGAATGTGAGCTCAGATCTACAGGGATGCAGAGGTCACACAGGCTCCTAAGACGAATATGGGCCCCAGATCAAATTGATGGGTCTGCAGTCAACAATATTTATATAATTTTCCCATATTAGGGAGCTACTCTCTTCCCTGATCCAGCTTTCTGGCCCTTTTTCCAGCCATGATGTCCTCTTCCCAGACAATAACTAGGGCCCACCTGCATATCAGATGTCTCCCTCTCCCTCTCCCTCTCCCTCTCCCTCTCCCTCTCCCTCTCCCTCTCCCTCTCCCTCTCCCTCTCCCTCTCCCTCTCCCTCTCCCTCTCCCTCTCCCTCTCCCTCTCCCTCTCCCTCTCCTTCTCCCTCTCCCTCTAACTCTCCCTCTCCCTCTCTCCCTCTCCCTCTCCCTCTCCCTCTCCCTCTCCCTCTCCCTCTCCCTCTCCCTCTCCTTCTCCCTCTCCTCTCTCCCTCTCCCTCTCTCCCTCTCCCTCTCTCCCTCTCCCTCTCCCTCTCCCTCTCCCTCTCCCTCTCCCTCTCCCTCTCCCTCTCCCTCTCCCTCTCCCTCTCCCTCTCCCTCTCTGGAAAAAACTACCATAGTCATGGGCCCTTTGGAATATAACTAAAATATGCCTACTAGCTATCTTCAAAACAGAGACCCCCCAACTCTTCATCTGTACTATTCCAGCCTTTGGGTCCATGATTGCTCAACAATTTGTTTGGCTTTGTATGTTAACTCTCTTTTCAACCACCAGATTCCAGATGCTAACATGATGCTGACCAGACTTCCCTGAACAGACAACCCCACTACTGTGTCCTGGAGCTCTGCTTCCCCAGAGCCCTGCCCCACTAGGGAAAGAGAGAGACAGGCTGGGAGTGTGGATCCACCTGTCAACACCCATGTTCAGTGGGGAAGCCATTACAGCAGCCATACCTTCCACCTTCTGCATCCCACAATGACCCTGGGTCCATACTCCCAGAGGGATAAAGAATAGGAAAGCTGGTACAGCAGGTTAAGCACATGTGGCACGAAGTGCAGGGACCAGCATAAGGATCCTGGTTCAAGCCCCCGGCTCCCCACCTGCAGGGATGTCACTTCACAGGCAGTGAAGCAGGTCTGCAGGTGTCTGTCTTTCCTCCCCCTCTCTGTCTTCCCCTCCTCTCTCCATTTCTCTCTGTCTTATCTAACAATGATCACATCAATAACAACAACAACAATAATAACTACAACAACAATAAAAATGGCAACAAAAGGGAAATAAATATTTTTTAAAAATAGGAAAGCTACCAGGGAAGAAGATGGGATATGGGGTTCTGGTGGTAGAAATTGTGTGGAGTCGTACCCCTCTTATCCTATGGTTTTACCAGTGCTTCCTTCCTATAAATAAAAATTTTTTAAAAAAACTATAACATAACAGGGATATAATTCTACACAGTTCCTACCACTGGAGCTCTGTGTCCCCATTCCTTCCATTGGAAACTGGAGTAGTTCTTACAAGGTTACAGATGTGAGTTGACAATTAAGTATATATTTATTCTATGGTCCTGGCTTCTCTTCCTTTCTAAGTCATAGCTAACCCATTGCTACTTCAGAATTCCCATGCTTTTTTTCCCCTCTTGTATTTCCAGGTCTTGTTGGAGTTGGAGTTCAGAGCCCTCTGATCATCTCCCGTTTACAATTCTCCCCCTCTGGGAGGATGGGCCAAAATTCTTTATGGGGAGCAGAAGGTGGGAGTTCTGGCTTCTGTCATTGCTTCTCACTGGACATGGGTGTTGGCAGGTGGATCCGCACCCCCAGCCTGTGTCTGTCTGTCCCTAGTGGGGCAGGGCTCTGGGGAGGGGAGGCTCCAGGACACATGGTGACGGCGTCTGCCCAGGGAAGTCAGGATGGTGTCATGGCATCATCTGCAACTTGTTGGCTGAAAGGCAGTAAGATATCAAACAAGACAAAACAATAAAATTAAACAATAAGTAAGAATAAAAATGAACGGAGTAGGTGAGAACAGGGATGCTGTGGTGAGACAAAGCTAGAAAGCCTATTTTAGGTATATTTCTAGAAGCCCATGACTAGCAATTTTTGTTTGAGCTTATTAGTTAACATGAAAGTGGGCAAAAAATATTGTCTAGGAAGCTGGTGTCAGAGTTAAAAACAGGGCTAGAAAGTTAGAGCAGAGAGTAGCTCCCAAATTTGAAGAAATTATAATTAACTGTTTACCCCACTGATCTGACCCAGGGCCCGTGTCTATTCAGGTTTACACAGGAGCCTGTGTGCCCTCCGAGTCCCTGTCAGTCTGAGCTCACAGTCCATGGTCACAGCTGGAACCTTCCAGGCTGCTCTCATGTCAGGACCCGTCTTCCTCGAGGAAGAGCAGGCTGACCGGCCTCCCTTCAGAGAGTGGGGCGTCCCCACCATGGCTGCTCTGCAGTGAGGACAGGTCCTGGGGAGGCCACAGGAGGGCTTGCGATGACCTTCCTGATGGAGGTGACAGTGAGGGTGGAGAGAGGGGTCTGTGAGAGGTCCAGGCCCCTCATATCTGTGTGGGAATCCCAGGACTCCCTGACTAGGGTCCCAGGTGATGGGGTGGCCTGACAGTGGACAGGAAGGCCATCATGAAGTGTGCCCATCTCACCCATTCCAGCTTTTGCCGTCCTTTCTTTATCTGATGAGTTTAGACTTTCTCCTAGTTGTTAAAGCGCTAAGTGTTATTTGTTGTATCCAAACTGGTTTTAGTTTTGTGAGGTCTGACCTCAAGTTCGGGAGGAAATACATCTAGGGTTTTAGTGGGGTCTAAGTTGACCATACATTTTACTACATTTACTTACTTGATGATTCTGACAAAGGTTGTCATCAGGATAATAATTGTCTTTTAGTTGATAAATGACTTTTGCCAGTGTATCTCTAAGCCAAGCGTATACAGTGTTTCTTCTGAAGATTATCAAACAGTGAGGCCAAGTGATGGCACCTGGTTAAGTGCATGTGTGACCATTAGCAGGGACCCAGCTTCAAGCCCTTGGTCCCCAACTATAAGGGAAAATCTTCATGAATGATGATACAGTACTGCAAGTGTCTCTCTTTCCATCTCCCCTCCCTCTTAATTTCTCTCTATTCTATAAAATAAACTTATGAATGTTAGAAAAAGAATATCAAGGGGTGTTATAATGCTGATGCTGTCAGAAGATGACTCTTACTTTCTTTCGAACAGTCAGTAGAGTAGACAGAGTGTCTGAGGGAGGTGAAGTAGGGGTGTGAGAGGAGCGTGTCTAGGCCTAAGTAGTAAACACTGCGTTATACTATTTATGGTGCCTTCCTTAGGCCTTTCTACTTGCTTGTTGAGATTATTAGGTCTAAGTCTAATCACAGCAGACTAATGGTCACTTTCACTTGGAGGTATACAGTTAACTTATGGATATGTATATACACTTACCCAGTTCCCCAGGCTCCAGCCTATGTCCAGGGTCTGTAACTTTGCTAGGGAGTGAGGCCTCTGAAATGGATCTAAGGAATCCTGTGTGCTAAGGAAGGTCGCAGCAGATTATTGAGACTGGAAGGCTGACGTCTCAGGCGTGGTGCCCCTGGATACAACCCAAAGTGGAAAGGCCGCAGTGACATAACGTGGCCTGTGACACGTTGCATTGATTCAGCTGAGGTCAGCAGAGGCAGTATTACAGGGTGAGGGGTGGAGGGGAGAGGCATCAAGAAATACCAGCAAAGTCCCAGAGGTCCCAGGGCTGGGAGAAATAATGGATTTTAAGGAGAATTAGGAAGGTTCCTTGCTGTCTTAGAGTTTAAAAAAACAATAGATAATTATTACAAACAACCAAGGTACTTGGGAGATGAATTTACATTGAAAATCCCATGGTTAAGGATTCTTACTGTGGTCCTTGTGCTTGCAACATGCACTTAACACACTGCGCTACCACCCGACTCCCTGTATCTTTTTTTAAATTTTGGATAGAGACATCCAAAAATTGAGAGGGGAGGGGGAAACAGAGAGAAAGAGAGACAGAGACACCAGCAGCCCTGCCTCACCACTCTCAAAGCTTTTCCTCTGCAGGTAGGGACTAGGGTCTCGAACACGGGGCCTTGAGCATTGTAACATATGAGCTCAACCAGGTGCGTTACCACCCAGCCCCCTCTCTGTATCTCTATCATTAAAATGAAGTATTAAGGGAAGTAGTGCAGCAGGTTAAGTGCACATGGCTCAAAATGCAAGGATCAGAATAAGGATCCCGGTTAGACCCCTGTTTCCCCAGCTGTAGGGAGTCCCTTCACAAGCGGTGAAGCAGGTCTGCAGGTGTCTAGCTTCCTCTCCCCCTCTGTCTTCCTCTCCTCTCTCCATTTCTCTCTGTCCTATCCAACAACAAGGACATCAATCATAACTACAACAATAAGACAACAAGGGCAACAAAAGGGAATAAATAAGTAAATAAATATAAAAGAAAGAAAGGAAGAAAGGAAAGAGGGAAGGAAGGAAGAATTTAGAGGGTAGAGGGAGACAGGGAGGGAGAAAAAATAAAAAAAGAAAAATAAATAAAAGAAAAAAAAGAAAATCCCATGGTTAGGGTTTACTGTACTACACTTGGCCTCACCCTGACCTAAACCATGTGATCACTCTGTCTTAGACGCCGACAGTGCCAGGTGGTGCTGCTCTAACTGGCCTAGAGCTGCAGGTTCCTCGGTATTTGGGGAAAACAAAGTTACCTTTAGGAAATGCTTTGACAGTATGATGAAAATTCTAAGTGGCCAGATTCACACTTATCTTCAAGCAAGTCATGCAACTGAGGCCATTTGGAGGAATTCAAAATATGAGGTTCTTGGTGTACCATATCAAGAGAGATAAATGAGTTTGTAGACAGGAGCCCCAAAAACTCTGTGGAATGATTGCAGCTGAAAGAGTGAGTCTCGTTTGGCCATCTCAAAATAAAGAGAGGAGATATATCTTATCAATCCCAGAAACTTCAGGAAAACTCTGATTTCAGATTCTCCTGGACATGATAAAATGGAACAGGGAACAAGAGTTACTTACTACTGCTGGTGAATCAGGGCATCGTTTCTGGAACAGCCTATGTTCAACCGTAAGGACCTTGAGAAGCAGGTTTTGTCTAAGCTATTCATTACTGAGTCACTAGATGCTAGCACTTATCTTGGGGAGATGTGGAATTGTACCCTGATGACACAGCAATTACACACATATTTCCTCAATACAGTAGAAAAGAGTACATACATAGACTTAGGACTCGTCTTACAGGGCCAAGACGTTTACTAAAAAAAAAAAAAAAAAAAAAAAAAAGATCACAAGTGAGCTTGAAAGACCTGTCAGTCCCCTACTGCTGGAAAAACTGTGTAACAAAACCACCTGTGTGGTACATGTCTTTTGGCCAATGCCATGCAGATCAAAAGGAAGTTAGCTCATTCAGACTGGATATGTCTGAATGGTTCAGTTACACAGGTCTCACACTTCTAAAACTGGTAATAGTCTAGGAACGTTCTTCTCATGAAAACAGCAGGGGCACAAGAAAAAGTACGTACATGCATTCTCTTATGAATGTGTACTGAGGGCATTAGCCAGAACAAGTCTCGGGTCCAGCCCCAACTCAAGGGGTGTGAAGACAAGCTGTGAGCCTTTGATGGTAGAAACTGCGCAGTCACACCACGAAGTAGACAAGTACCAGGGCAGCTCCTGTGGCCCACCACAAAGGCCATCAGCAAACACACCAAAAAACACAACCGCGGCAGATTTTCTGTACGAATACGAAGACGGCCTGCAGACCTATCTGCAGTTGGGTCTGCTCCTGCAAAATGAGTTCTCTTCATAGGAGGCCTGGGCTTCATTACTGTTGACTCCCTCCAGAGCAGGAATGATGAATAATGAGTGACGTCTCCTCTGGCGATGCGTATCTCCTGAAATAGCTACACAAGAACAAGGCTGCTGTTCATCCTCTTCCTTCATCAGCACAGCTTAAATTCACTTGGCATACGTATGAGTAAACAGAAGGATTCAAATAACTTGTGAATTATTTTATCTATATACACAGTGATTGTCACGAGGCACTACACAATAATTACATAGGAGAGGAATAAACAATCTCCCCATGCTTGCCAAACTTGAATGATTTGACCATCTGGGTATGGATAAGATAAACTATAACATTTCTCTTCAGAGCTTTCTAAAGGCATTCAATTCTCAGTAGGCTTGGCAGTAAATGTAAAAGTGTGTTTTAACTATCAAGTAAGAACATTAGGTCTATCCGCTGCCTACTTAGGAATCATTACAAAATTAAAAGCATTTCTAATGTCCTGGCAATTTAACTATGTCCTTGATTGTGGGAGTGGAAGAATCCATAAAATTTGACTTTCTCTAGTATGATTCTGTTGAGTCCTAGAGGAAGTAAGACAGCACTTACCAATTCTTTGATTTTTAGATCCTGCCTTAATGGTGGTCCTATGGTTTCACAAAGTCTCTAACTTGTTTTTTCTTCTTGTATGTATCTTGCCAGAGTGGTTTATCTCAGAACATTTACCCAAGTACAACTCTGCAGCTGTTCTGAGTTAATATCTTCAGGTTAGATCAGTACACACACATTGAAAACGAAAACCTGCTTTGGATGTTTGTTTTTAGAGTCAGTAAGTGCAGTTTCAGGACTTGTGTTTCCCCCCAGCATTCTACAAATCAGAATGTTCCAAGGAGACCAAAGAGGCCATAACACTTGGAAAAATAGACTCATTTCTTCAATGCTGTAAACATCATTAGATAAAATAAAATGCGTATTTTGTGACTTGATTATCAATGATTGTTACTAGAAAAATAAATGTGCTTGTATAAAGGAAAATAAAAATAAACACATCTAGACATCATTAAAATTTTATTCACTAAGTCCCCTTTGTTTTTCTAAATAAGGCATGCCATCTAGCTTCCAAGGAAAGAAATAATATTCCAAAATTCTCGGTCTCTAATATGGAAACTAACAAACATAACTTGCCCCTCTCTAGGTGAATCTTAAGAACTCTGAACATTTAGCACTTAAACTAACACAGATAGCACACTTAGGACTTTTCAACCACAAGTTATCAACATAAAGGCGTCATTCCACATAGTCCCTGCTTATGCTAGTCTTTCAAATGCTTGTGACCATACACATAGTAAAACACATTTTTCAAATTGTATTAGTTATTCAATAATGACGAACAATATTGTAAGATAACAGGGGTGCAATTCCATACACCACCAGAATTCTGTGTCCCCTCCCCTCCATTGGAAACTTCCCTGTTCTTTATCCCTCTGGGAGGATGGACCCAAATTCTTTCTGGGGAGCAGGAGGTGGGAGTTCTGGCTTCTGTCATTGCTTCTCCGCTGGACATGGGTGTCGGCAGGTGGATCCACACCCCCAGCCTGTGTCTGTCTGTCCCTCGTGGGGCAGGGCTCTGGGGAGGGGAGGCTCCAGGACACATGGTGAGGGCGTCTGCCCAGGGGAGGTCAGGTTGGTGTCATGGCAGCATCTGCAACTTGGTGGCTGAAAGGCATTAAGATATAAAGCAGGATAAATTGTTTAGGAAACAGGAACCCAAAGATGGTACTAGAGCACATGAAACTAGGGGTCTTCATGTGGGAAGCAGCTGGGAAGCCTCGTTTAGGTATGTTTCATGGGGCCCAGGACTTTAGTGATTTTTGCCTGAGCCTGAGAGTTAGCATGCAAGTGGACTAAAAAGTAAATATATATATATCTTTAACACAATTTAGTACACACAGAATCACATCTTCACACGTGTAACTGAAAACACAGCTTCAAGGAATATTACCCTCATTCCTGGCATATACTCTGGTGCTGTGCTTCCATTGCATGATGTCTGCGAATGCTCTAGCAATGCCGTGAAGATTGTTTCACAGCGTACCATTAGAATGGGCCCGACTGTGAAGAAATTTGAGTCTTACTAGAGATCAGTATCGAGGTGCCCTAGAAGTCAGTCCCCAAGGTATAGTTCAAGTGCTTTAGGAGTTTATCCTCAGGAAATCAAAAGTGAGAGGGAAAGGAGGGGGTGGTCAGGATAATAGGAAGAGCCTATATCAAATAGTATATTATTAGGGAGCTGAACACAGTTTCACAAGGAAACACAGAAGTTTGCTTAGTCCCAAGGACAGACATCCATCTCTAGATCAAGGGAGAAGGAATCTAATGACAGCTAGCTAGTTGCATCCAGTTTGTGGTGTCACCTTGGTCAAAATCACATTTCAGATCTTCCCTTTTCTCCACCCTCACTTATTCCTGGACTATGTCACTTGGTTCCTCCAGGAATCACCTTTCCATGAAGGTCCAACACAAGGCCTCATGCCCAGGCTGCTTGGGCACCAGCCTGTTGTTTTCGACGGGTTATGTTGTTTTCGCCGGGCTGGCTTCACAGGGGGGTAACAGACGACCAGAGACTCATGGTTGAGCTGTAGGCAGTATCTCTTTATTCATGCAGGACGCAGCACAATCTAAGATGAGCTAAGTTAAACTCAAAGTACAGTACTCCAAAACTCACAATGCTGTCTTTATATATACTTCCCAGGTAGGGTGGAAACAGGATGTGACATAGAGAGGGTGGAGAGAAAAGTGACTGGTGAAAATCAGGGTGTGACAAAGAAGGGATCAGGGTGTGACAAGGAGGGGGGGGTGGAGCAAAAACATATCATGAAACAGTGGGGATTGAACCAATGCCCTGGAGGGAGGTGCTTGTTAACAGCGGTTATGTAAATAGAATGAAGTGGTTATGTAAATAGAATAGTGTTAAGCAGGGGGGATTTAAACCAAATGAAACAGAAGGGGTCTCATGCATACCAACACCATCCCAGGGAAGAGACATGGGCACCCAGATCCCACACCTAAGGGATCCGGAGACATTCTCAAATGAAGGGTTGTCATGGCCACCAGTCCTGTCAGATCCAGCTGGCGACACAAGTTGACACTGTTGTGTAGCCAGAAAAACAACAGAGACTAAGGACTCACGTAAAAGCGGCGATATCTGGGTTACATAAGCCTCATAACTTGAGCTGGAAGATATTTATCCTTCTTTCAACTCTGGAATAGTTTCTGCAGAATTAAAATTATTTGTGCTTTGAACACTTGATTGAACTCCATGGTAAAGCCACCAAAGACCTAAAATTTTCTTTATCGTCATCAACTACCAAATTTCATTAATGGCAGATGAACCTTCACATGTTCTATTTCTTCTTGAATTAGTTCTGTTAAGTTTCAAGTTTAGGGATTTTTGTCCATTTCATAAAAACTTTCAAATTAACTAGCATGAAGTTATTTTTACTACTCTTTTTAAATATGTTATCTTTATTTATTTATTGGCTAGAGACCGTCAGAAATCTAGAGAGAAGGCGGTGATAGAGAGGGAGAGGGCCATGCTCTGGTGCACCCGGTTAAGTGCTCACATTACAACGCACAAGGACCTGCGTTTAAGCCCCTGGTTCCCACCTGCAAGGGGAAAGTTTAACAAGTGCTGAAGCAGGGCTGCAGGTGTCTATCTTGTCTTTTTCTCTATCTTCACCTCCCACTTCAGTTTCTCTCTGTCTCTATCCAACAATAAATAAAAATAAAATAAATGTTTAGAAAGAGAGAGGGAGGGGGCCGGGTGGTAGCGAAGCGGGTTAAGCGCACATGGCACAAAGCACAAAGACCAGCCTAAGGACCCCGGTTCGAGCCCCCCGGCTCCCCACCTGCAGGGGAGTCGCTGCACAGGCAGTGAAGCAGGTCTGCAGGTGTCTGTCTTTCTCTCCCCCTCTCTGTCTTCCCCTCCTCTCTCCATTTCTCTCTGTCCTATCCAACAACGAATGACATCAACAACAACAATAACAACCACAACAAGGCTACAACAACAAGGGCAACAAAAGGGGGGGAAATGGCCTCCTGGAGCAGTGGATTCATGGTACAGGCACTGAGCCCCAGCAATAACCCTGGAGGCCAAAAAAAAAAAAAAAGAGAGAGAGAGAGAGAGACAGACACCTGCTTCACAAAGCTTTTGCCCTGCAGGTGGGGACTGGGGGTTCAAACGGAGTCCTTGTTCAATGTAATACGTGTCCTCAGGTGCCCTCAGGTGTACCACCACCTGGCCCCTTACAAGACTGTTTCCACATCTCCTTGATGCTGGAAGCTATATCCCCTTTTTCATTCCTTCTATTGTTTACTTGAAACCACTTTTCCCCCCCTTGATAAGTCTTGCCAAGTATTGTCGATTTTATGGCTCTTTCCAGCTTGGTGTTTCTCCGTCTCATCTACTCAGTACTTTTCTTTTTACATTAATTTCTCTTTGGATTTTCACAGTTTCCTTTCTTCCATATTCTTTGTGACCCACAGTTTTCCTGGGTCAAGCATTCCTAATTTGGGTTGGCATAACAGCTTGCTTGAGTAGGAAGCTGTCACTTTGCCACCTGCGTGACCCAGGGGAGCTCTTACCTCTGGTAGTGCAGTGCCTCTGCCCTCTGAGGACGTCATTTCTCATGCTCTTCCTTGTCATTTTATAGAATGTCACTCTGTTTTGTGTGCCACGATCACTTTCCCGTCCTTTCCACTGACTTTATCTCTCTGCGGAGAAGCAGCATTTACAACTCACTTTTATGCTGAAGTCAAAGTGCTCTCATCTCAGATATGGAAAGAAGGTTCCTTAATTAAACCGACGCCTGCTCTTTGTTTTGCATCTCAGCCTATGAAGAAATGGAAACTGATGTTCTGTTCCCCTCTGGGTAAGACCTCACTCTCTCCTACAGAAACGAAATTCTTTCCATTCCAATCCAATTCCGAGATTAGTGGCCCACAGAAAGGGATAATTCTTTGTTCCTAAACCCAGTCAGAGGCCCATACCATCTCTATCAGTTCTGAATCCAGAGTGTTCCAGCGATGAAGAAAAGATTAGTGTCAGTTCTAGAATGCTAACAATCCATTCTCGATGCTGAGACACAGGGTGCCTCCCAGAGCTTTCTGGGTGTTGGTTTTCTCTTCAGTCTCATCATCTTGGCCCCTGTAGCAGTCTGTATTTGTCAGACCTTCACGTTTGTTTAAGTGCAAAGCTTCACTGGGAGATGCCAGGACCAGGTCACACTGAAGGGCTGGTGGGGAACGTTGAGAGCCATCCGCTGTGCTGGAAGCTCTGCCTTGAGCAAGCCCAGCTGAAATATTGCCTGTGGTTTCTGATCACTGCCTACTGTCCTGTCGGGCAGCCCCCCTGCTCTGCTGCATCGCTGGTACTGTGGCCTATTTACATAATCATTGTTTTGCCTGAGACCCACCCTGCCTGCAGGGTATTAGCTAATCCCACCAGTTAAAAACTTCAAAACAGTTGCTATGGAAGCTTTCTACCTTCGTGCTTTTTCCTTTTCTCCACCCCCTCTCCTAGCCATTTCCTTTTCCAACTTGCCACTTCCCTTTCAAAAGATATAAAGCGTTGTCTCTGATCAATAAAGACGCATTGCGTTCCCGCTCCGCCACGAGTTCCTGGTTCCTCTCCCGCGTCGCTGAGTAAGCAGCAGCCCAGGTTGGCTCCGGTCGAGTTCTCTACAACCCAGAGAGCATGTGCCCGGGAAGAAACAGCCTCACGCTAGCCCGGCAATGTCCCATCCCCAGAGTCTCAATTCAACCAGAGTTATTTCACTGCTTAAAATAAAATACTTTAGTATTCTGAGAACAAAAGAAAAGAAGAAAGGGGAGAATACTTGAGGAGCACACAAGCAGAGGAAGTCATGGTGGGAAGGAGAGTGTTTGACGTCCCTGACTATCTGATATCATCCAAGACAATCAGAGTCACTGCTAACCGCCTGTGTGTCTTCTATTGCACGTGGCATGAGGCCTTGGGCAAAGTGAGGAGGAATGAATCAGCTTCACAACGGTAAATTTCCTGATGGGAGAACTATCTAACTAGCTATATATATATCAGATAAATCAAAAATCAATACCGGAAGTAAGGCAGTAACACAGCAGGTTAAGTGCATGTGGCGCAAAGCACAGGGACCGGCGCATGGATCCCGGTTCGAGCCCCCGGCTGCCCACCTGCAGGGGAGTCACTTCACAGGTGGTGAAGCAGGTCTGCAGGTGTCTGTCTTTCTCTCCCCCTCTCTGTCTTCCCCTCCTCTCTCCATTTCTCTCTGTCCTATCCAACATCAACAATAATAACTATAACAATAAAACAACAAGGGCAACAAAAGGGAGTAAATAAATATTTTTTAAAAATCAATGCAGGCATTTTAGATGGGTATCATATTTACTAACATTTTTTATACTCTGTTGTGATTTGCAAAGCATGTCTGCAGACATCATTCCCTTTACTCAGTCACTACAATAATCCCACTTTACAAACAGGTGGGTCTCAGAGAGACACTACCTTGCCCCCAATATCTAATAAGCACAGAGCAAGAGTATCAGATTAAAATACTGTATTTCCTGTACAAACAAAGGTCTTCCCATGAGCTCTCCCCCCCGCCCACGTAGCCTGGACCTTGCCCTTGGCAGACTCACCATCAGTGATTAAAGAGAACAACTAGCCTGTGGAGGAGAGTGTGATGCCCTTGGGCGGCAGTTTCCTTCAGAGAGGAAGCGTCCACAGCAGAGGGTGCCACAGAGGGTGAGAGCCAGGATGTAGAAGGTCAGGAGTCGAGAAAGAAGGAACACAGCATCCCCGTCACAATGCTCAGAACTAGGCTTTATTGTTTCTCTCTTTGAATTCCTCCCATCTATTGTTTCAGCTGCTGAGTACTTTGAGTTTCCTCCTCAAGGGGAAAAAAAAAAAAAAAGCAGAGTCAATTCAGTTTCTCTTCAATTACGTAGTTTCACTTACATCCTTGAAAACATAATTAATCCGGGTGGCCACTTTCTAGCGAGGAGCCACAGTCTCCCCTTCAACCATTAAGAAAGCATCTCCCACCCAAGACGCGGGTCTGCTTGCTTTGTTCTCAGTGCCGAGCAGAGAGTGAGGACAGCTCATCAGTCTCAAGTCTTCAGGTATCGCACGGGCCCTGCATCTGGTCTTCAAGGTCCACGAAAGCCCAGAATCCCGTCTTCTGCAAATCTGTTTGGAATTGTCTGTTGGCGCGAGCGTTCACATTCACACAGATGGTGTCTGATTTTCCATTCTTTTCTATAATAACATGTTTCGACCTGGGGCCATCCATTTCAAGCTTTTTATCCTAGGACTGTTGGGTTTCCTCCCAGCTGGAAAAACAGGAAAGTTTTCCCAGGACACCAGGTTTGTCCTGCCCACCCACTGCCCCTTCCGAGCTTCTCGAGGAGCCACTTGGATGCGGTTGGACCTGGCAGTTTCCTCAGTGTTAGCTCGACCCTCCCAAATGGGATCCAAAGACAGAGTCATCTGCCCTGATACATTCGTCTTTTAACCAAGAATTTTAATGCCTCTTTCCAAGAATAAAAATTTTTTAAAAATCTCCCTTTATAGACAGTATTTTGCAGGCTAGTCACAGCCAAAATCATCACACATTTGCCTACATTCTGGTTTAAAGGTTTAAGGGGTTAAGAGATGCACCCCAGACCTCCCACCTTCTGCACCCCCTAATGACCCTGGGTCCGTCCTCCCAGAGGGATAAAGAATAGGAAAGCTTCCAATGGAGGGGATGGGATACGGAGCTCTGGTGGTGGGAACTGTGTGGAGTTGTGCCCCTCTTATCCTATGGTCTTGTTGATATAAAAAAATAAAATACACACACACACACACACACACACACACACACATATATATATATATGGTGCATGCCAAGTGATCCAGGGGCTCACTCATCAAGAGTGGACTTCCTTGTCCACACTTCTCTCCTTGGATTAATCATGAGTACTGATTTCTTTGAACGTGTTTCTACATTTTTCTTAAATTGATTCTCTTAGTTCCACATTCTGAAGATAAAACTGCTTCACTGCCATTCTGGTCTTTTACTTTCTCTCTATAGATGATTATTCTTCTCAACTGAAGTACGAGCTAGGGCACACTGATTTCATGGAGAGGTGGTACAGGGTGGAAGAAAGATGGGTTGCTGTTCGTATCCCAACAGCAATGTAAAGTCACTGTAAATGTAGAATTATTTAGAGAGAAGATTTAGAGAAGACACCTTTTCAGAGAGATGATTTGCAGAAGTCTACTACAGAAGTGAGAGCCATGATCTGAAGAGAGTGACAGTTAAGGCTTTAGCACTTGTGAGCTGAGAGAGAGAGAGAGAGAGAGAGAGAGAGAAAGGAGGGCTAGGTGGCAGAGCACCTGTCTGAGCACACATTACAGTGTGCAAGGGCCTGGGTTCAAGCCCCCGGTCTCCACCTTCAGGCAAAAAGCCTGTCAAGTAGTGAAGCAAGGCTGCGGGCATCTCTCTGTCCTCTCCCTGTCTATATACTGTCTATATACCCCCTTCCTCTCAGTTTCTGGCTGTCTCTATCCAATAAATAAAGTAATTTTAAAAAAAGAAAATAGGGGAGTCTGGCAGTAGTTCAAAGACCGGCATAAGGATCCCGGTTCGAGCCCCCGCTCCCCACCTGCAGGGGAGTTGCTTCAGAAGCAGTGAAGCAGGTCTGCAGGTGTCTGTCTTTCTCTCCCCCTCTCTGTCTTCCCCTCCTCTCTCCATTTCTCTCTGTCCTATCCAATAACAACAACATCAATAACAACAATAATAATAACTACAACAATAAAAAATAACATGGGCAACAAAAGGGGAAATAAATATAAAAAATAAAAAGCTAAAAAAAATTTTTAAAAAAGAAAATAGATCTTTAAAAAGAGACAGTGAGAGAAGAAAGCATCTAATATAATCTAGAAAGACAAGATGAGTGAGACCTAATATCTTGTGAAAATCAGGAACTTTTGGTAGAGGGCTGAGGAGACAGCATAATAGTTATAGAAAAGGTTTTCAGCAGGCCAGACGGTGCACCAGGTTAAGCGCACATAGTGTGAAGCATAAGGACCAGCACAAGGATCCCAGTTCGAGCCCCTGGCTCCCCATCCGCAAGGGGGAAACTTCATAAGCGGTGAAGCAAGCCGACAGGTGTCTATCTTTCTCTCTAACTTTCCATCTCCCCTCCTCTCACAGTTTCTCTCTATCTTATCCAAAATTGAAGAAAAAAAAAAAAGATTGGGCATGTTCTGTTTTTTATAATTGTATTAGCTGTTTAAAATGATGAACAAAATTGTAAGATCACAGGGGTACAGTTCCCACCACCAGAGTTCCCTGTCCCATCCCCTCCATTGGAAGCTTCCCTGTTCTTTATCCCTCTGGGAGGATGGACCAAATTCTTTATGGGGAGCAGAAGGTGGGAGTTCTGGCTTCTGTCATTGCTTCTCTGCTGGACATGGGTGTTGGCAGGTGGACCCACACCCCCAGCCTGTGTCTGTCTGTCCCTAGTGGGGCAGGGCTCTGGGGAGGAGAGGCTCCAGGACACATGGTGAGGGCATCTGCCCAGGAAAGTCAGGTTGGGTAAGGAATAGTTTGGTTAAATTGTGAGCCACATAACTAACAGGTCTGAAAGGGAGACCACGGTGGGAGGTCGCATTACTAGAGTCAGCTAGAATTTCACGCATCTTCCCTGACAATGTGTGTTGTTGAAAACTGGTTATAAATCTGATATCAAACTGTGGGTTTTTTAAATCCTAAGTAGAAATGGCTTGGCAGGAGAAAAAAAATGAGCACAATATCTTTGTCCAACTGTTTAAAACATGTATTTTCCAAATATCCCATTCTTTCCACTGCATTTTCTCTTTTTTTTTCTTTGCTTTTTCACCAGACCCCACAATATATGTTTTCCCTCAGGAAGTCCTTCTTTGGAGGAGATAAATTAAGGTAGCATCAAGGCCATTGGTGTAAAGTATTTTCTCATTTACGTAACAGAATCAATCCTACAGGCATCTCCCACCCAAAGAGAAACTTACCCTGAAAAACTTTTGTGTAGATTTGTGGACAGTATTCTTTGTTTTTTTCTTGATAAATTTGTGGATGTGAATGTTATAAATGAAGTTAGAGAGAGAGAGAGGGAGAGAGAGACAGAGAGGGGAGAGAGAGAAAGGAGGGAGACAGGGAGAGATAAAAGCAGATGTCTTGTGGTTTGGGCCTGAAATCTGCCTTAACAAGCTGGAAACATAAGAAATGCAATTCGTATTCATTATCCTTTCTTCTTTGAGGGTTTTTAATCTTGAGGGAAACACGCCTGATTTCCTAAATAAATTAATTAAATAGCAACACCTATTTTAAAGAGATATTTCCACAGTCACTCAATATAAGATAGATCATTTTCATAACTCCCAGTTAAACTAAGGTAGGTCCCAGGGGCTTGAACCTGTATCCTTTCGCACTATAGTGTGTACACTCAACCAGGTGTGCCACTGCCTGGCCCTTTATTGAGCTCTTATTAGAGTTCTGCTGAGGTTCTGATAGTCAGCTAGATACCACAGATATGGATACTGAAGACATCTAGCCATATAGCTTAGAAACCCTCATCTAGTTCACCCTTCCTCTCTCCGTTTCTGGCTGTCTCTACCGAATAAATAGATTTAAATGATTTTTTAAAGTATTTATTTATTTTCCCTTTTGTTGCCCTTGTTGTTTTTCATTGTTGTTGTTGTTGTTGTTATTGTTTGTTGTTACTAAGCCAGAAAGAGCAGTGCCACCATGGACACAGTAGGGCGGCAGTAATGAAGCTAGACACAGAAAGGCCCTAGTTTGCTGGCTCCCTCTCCGGCCGTTGTCATGGCATGCCGTACGTGCACTTCATTTCATAACAAGCTGCTTCTCAGCTGAGGAGTAATGTTGAAAATGGTTGAAATGGCAGTGTGTGTTTTGAATCATTCAAGAATTCATAGCAAATTAAATCACGCAAAACCAAATCGTATGCGGCTTCCAGACCCAGTTGTAAACCGAGAGTCATTCAGAGAACCTGTCCGTCCCTGTGTAGACCTGTGCCCCGCCTGTCATTTACCCGTGGCTTTCTGAAAGCAAACCGCCATGATGATCTCAGAGTCATGACCCTGAAATGCTAAAGGGCGCTGAAGACCAGCTACTAATAAAGGGAAGACTAGATGCACAAGCCCAGTCCTGACCGCCATTAGGACAGCTTCCAATAAAAAACAAAGACAGATCCTTAGTAGAGGCAGTGTGTGCACTCGGCTGGGCACACCACCACATGGCCCCCATGAGCTTAAATTTTACTTTATACGATCATTACTTTTATTTATCTAGGTATAAGGTTTTGGTATCCAAAAAAAAAAAAAAAAAAAAAAACAGCTCCATCATTTCACAAGCAAAATGAAGTTTCTGGGGCTGAGAACGGATCATTTTGTTCCCATAACTTAGGGGAAGCTCTCATAGAGCCCTTGTTGTTTCACCACGCGTGCCTGTGCCTTCTGGAACCAAGGGAAGATGAGGACTGAGGTAGCTTCGTGACACAGGTCAGACTGTGACCTCACAGAGACCTATGGGTCCCCAGGAGACAAACATTACACCTAAGAAGTATAACTGAGGGGCGGGCACTGTCTAACTTAAAATCTAGGTGCTGCAGGCATGGTGAAGCAGATGAAATTATATGAACATATGCACACACACACACACACACACACACACAGCGCAATGAAGTAGGCACAGCAAGGGAGACTGAAGGTGAAACATGAGCTGGGCATGGCGCACTGCCCCCAAGCAAAGGGCTCTGGGGACAAGGCAGAGGGTCAGGGCGAGGAGACAATGGGGTCCTGGTGTGTCTCCTAGACGCCAGTCAAGGGGAGATGAGAGGCTGTGCTGTGTGTTAAAGACTGTAGTGTAAAATGATTGAACCTCCAATAAATCATTTTTATTAGTGCTTTCTTCTTCTTCTTCTAGCATTTGCCATTAGTGCTTTAATAATGATCAACAAGACTGTAAGATCACAGAGGGACAATTCCACACAGTTCTCACCACCAGAGTTCCCTGTCCCATCCCCTCCACTGGAAGTTTCCCTGTTCTTTATCCCTCTGGGAGTCTGGACCAAAGATCTTTATGGGCAGCAGAAGGTGGGAGTTCTGGTTCCTGTAATTGCTTCTCTGCTGGACATGGGTGTTGGCAAGTGGATCCATCCCCCCAGCCTGTCTCTGTCTTTCCCTGGGGGGGGGTCGTCTCGAATCACAGGGAAAGTTGTCACAGGAGATGTGCACAGGTGTGACCCCTAACAGTGGAACTGGGGTAGCTTGAAAAGTAGCAGGCGTCTGGGCTTGGTTTCCTCAGGCAGCCGGGTCCAGGTGAGTGTCTGTCCCCTGTCCCAGTTCTTCTTACAGCTCTTGCTGAGGACAGTGTGCCTGGGCCCCAGTGAGATGGAGTTACTCTCAGAGTCTTCCCTAACACACCAACTGCATTTGAGCAAAAACATGCTTTCAAACTAAAAATGTGTATCAGAAATTACTGCATAGATACCTTTAGATGCCCGAACTTGTATTTCTCCCCCTCCTTTTTTTTTGTCTCCAGGGTTATTACTGGGGCTTATGCCGGTGGTACGAATCCACTGCTCCTGGAGGCCATCTTTATCCCCCATTTTATTGCATAGGACAGACAGAAATTGAGAGGGAAGGGGGTGGATACCGAGGAAGAGACACAGGAAGACACCCTCAGCCCTGCTTCACCACTCGCAAAGCTTCCCCCTGCAGGTGGGGGCTGGGGGCTCGAGCCTGGGTCCCTGTGCCCTGTAACATGTGCATCAGCCCCTGGACCGTCATTTCTCTTTAGCTTCCAAGAGCCATTCTACCAGCACATTAGCTCCAGCTCCTGGGTGGTTGATAGCATGTTAAGTTCTCAAACCTGAGAGTGCTTCCATGTAGAGAAACCGTCCCTTGCCTAACGTGACGTTCTATCTACACCTCCAGCCCGAGCTTCCGGGAAGGATCCATCTGAGGTAAAGATAGTGATCCATCTAGAGGCAGAGACCCAGAGGTGGACAGGCGTCCGATGTACACCTCCAGCCCGAGCTCCCGGGAAGGATCCATCTGAGGTAAAGATAGTGATCCATCTAGAGGCAGAGACCCAGAGGTGTGGACAGGCGTCCGGCCAGTGCTTCCTATTCTAGCCCGTTGGTCAGACAGTCTGTTCATTGGTCGATCCAGCTCTCTGGGACTGGCCTACGGGTTACCTCCACACTGGTCACTTACTGCCCCAGTGTCCAGGACAAAGATCCTTGCTCCTGAAGGCAAGGTGTGTTTCTTCTTCAGGCAGCAGGAGAACGGGAACTAAATTGAATTAGTATGTAGTGGACACTTCTTTGGGCCCAGAGAAATTCAAGGGCATTTGATGATTCAGCATGGGGGGGTGGGAATATAAACTTAGATGCCACCATTTCAAGTCCAAATTCCCGCCAATTACCAGCCGTGGTGGTAGTTCTAGGACAGCAGACATGCTCCAGTTGCAGAATCAATTTTTCCTGAAGCTTCAATGCTTTTTCTTCCTCTGGTTGTAGGAAGATGTGACTTTATGTCTTTGAGAAGGTCTTCTGGCTCTCATCCTTCACATCCAACATTTCCAATCACTACACAACCGCTTCTGGTCTGGTGTCTCTCCCCACTGCATTGTTCGCACATAGAAGGAAGAGTGGCTCTGATTCCATGGGACTAGTAATTACCGCTTGAGCAGAACTCCTCAGCTGTGTGAACTGTAGCCTTGCTGGGACATTCCCTTCTGCCAAGTGGCACCCAAGCCCACCACACGAGAAGGGCTCTGCCCCTGGTACCGCAAGCCGGCTGCTCTCGCTGTTTCCTCCCCACGCAGGCACAGGGCTGTCACTGCTCTCCAGATAGAAGCTGATTCCAATGCAAAATTCCATTGCAGAGTCTGGGTCTCCAGACCATTCCTGACACCAAGTCGTGTTTGAGTTTGGTTTCCCAGGAAACAGTTTAAGGTGAAGCAACAGAGCAGGAGAAAGGAATGAGGACTGAGCAAAGAAAAAACTTAAAAACTTATACTATCAGTTATAACAGGGGCCTTGGTACAGGGCTTCAAGAAGCCCTCTGAGGTTTTCTAAAATTGGGGCAAGATGAGGTCATTGGTCAGCTGGTTAACAGGAGCGAGCTGTGGGAGAGAGGGCAGCCTTGCGCAAAGCAGCTGCATTCATGCTGGAGCAGTTTTCACACTATACACAAGTTCTCAAATAAATATTTTCCTCAACATCGTTTTATTATGTTGTTGATGAGAAGAAAAAAAATCCTGGGGCCAGGTGGTGGCGCAGCTGCTTGAACGCACTGTTATACTGTTACAGGGCTCAAGGACCCAGGTTTGAGCCCCTTGTCCCCACCTGCAGGGGGGAAGCTTCATGAGTGTTGAAGCAGGGCTGCGGGTGTCTCTCTGTCTCTCTCCCTCTCATCTCCCCCTTCCCTCTCAATTTCTGGCTGTCTCTATCCAGTAAATAAATAAAGATAATAAAAATGTTTTTAAAAAATTCCAGCCAGCATATAGATCGACCTTCCAATGCCCTTGTCCAACAGAGAAGGAATTGCAGAAGCCAGAACTCCCACCTTTTGCTCCACAAAAAGATCTTTGGTCCATACTCCCAGAGGGGGGAGAAATGTTAGGGGACAATGACCAGAGGGCTCTTAACCCCAACTCCATCAGGACCCAGAGAGAAAAGAGAAAAAAAGAGAGATTTGGATGTCATGACAGAGATATGTGTGACTTGGAAAAGAAGAGGAGACCATAGGGGAAAAAAAGGGAGATACAGACAGATAGTTGTAGAGATAATAGTCATCCCAGTCTGCAGCCTTAAGAGAACCACCATAGCTTCCAATGGAGGCAATGGGGACACAGAACTCTGGTGGTGAGAACGGTGCAAAAATTACACTCCTGTTATCTTTTAATTTTGTAAATCAATATTCCATCACTAGTAAGAAATAAATGAATAAAAACCCAGCCCATTTTGGTGAACAGTGTTATCCAAGGTTTTACTTTTGTGATGCATAGATTCACTTAAATCTACAATTCCTCAAGAACACACTAAGTGAAGGCTTACCATACTTGGCTGTGGGATTTCAGTGCTAGCAAAGATGGCCACCAGCTCTCTACGTGGACGAGGGGACCACAGATCTGAAAGGCAACCCTGGGCGCTGTACCACAGATCCCGGCACAGGCTGCCATAGCAACAAGCAAATCTTGGGAAAGATGGTGACGATAGGATAACAACTTGGAGAATATAGTGTGCTGTGACATGAATGGAGAAGTTAATGCAACACGCTCATGAGTAAAAGAAAATAGAGGGGTGGGTGGTGGTGCACCGGGCTGAGTACACCTGTTCCCAAGCACAAGGACCCAGGTTTGAGCTCCCAGTCCCCACCTGCAGGGGGAAAGCGTTGCCAGTGGTGAAGCAGGGCTGCAGGGTCTCTCTGTCTTCTCCCTCTCTATCTCCCCCTTTCCTCTCAATTTCTGTCTCTACCCAGTAAATAAATAAAGAAAATAGAGAGTAACAGAGCTCAGCTAAGAGAAAAACCTTCTTGTAGCACAAAAATACGTTTCATCAACTGCATAACGTCCCCCTGAATTTGGCCTTACCTTTGAGTGGACGTGCTGCTATAATCCAAGCTCCCACCTGCCCACCTTACATCCCACCCACCCCTTGCTGTGTGTGCTCAGCCTCAAGGGACAGCAGGCCAGTGAGTGGTCTCAGGAAAGGCAGATGTGTCCTGCAAGTACACCAACCACTCTTCAGTCCGCTCTCTGTGTAAGAGGGGAAACCCATGCAGAGAAGCAATGCAGGGGAGACGGTTTGGGACTCACTTCTGGCTCTGCTTAATAGACACTAAGAAGCTGTCAATCCATCCATTAAAAAAAATAGATAACTAACCCAGCCATTATTAGAAATGTATTAACGGGAGTCAGGCAGTAGTGCAGCAGGTTAAGTGCGGGTGGCGCAAAGCGCAAGGACCGGCATAAGGATCCCGGTTCGAGACCCCCACTCCCTGCCTGCAGGGGAGTCGCTTCCCAGGCGGTGAAGCAGGTCTGCAGGTGTCTGTCTTTCTCTCCCCCTCTCTGTCTTCCTCTCCTCTCTCCATTTCTCTCTGTCCTATCCAACAACAATGACAGCAATAAAACAAGGGCTACAAAAAGGAATAAATATTAAAAAAAGAAATGTATTAACAATTTGAGCCCACTGTTAAAATTCAATCTAATTGTTAATTTGAAGTCTTACATGCTTAGATTGAAGGATCATATACTCAGAGCTATGATCTATGCATCAAAAAGCTTGAGACATTCGGTCCATTTTCCCCTCTTATAAACTGAATAGTGATTGTGAGTTTATAAGTTCATAGGAGTGCAGATTAACACCATTCCCACCACCAAAGCTCTGTGCCCCACCCCCACCTGCACCCAAGTGAAGCTGAACACCCACCCTCATCCTCCACCCAGAGATTCTTACTTTGGTGCCCTACTCCAAACTCAGTCAGTTTCTGTGTTGAGTTTCCCTGTCTGCTTTTCTTTCTCAACTTCTGTTGATGAGTGGGTTCCTCCCATACTCATCTTTGTCTTTCTGACTTACCCCATTTAACATAATTCCTTCTAGCTCCTTCCAAGATGGGTCAGAGAAAGTTCATTGCTCTTAATAGCTGCATAGTATTCCATTGTGTATATATACCATGCTTTCTCATCTGTTGTTGGGCACCTGGTTTGCTTCCAGGTTTTAGCTATTATGAGGGTTGCATTGGATCGACCTTCCCGTGGTGCATCCCGTGAGTACCCATTCATTGGGGAAACTGACGATCCTTCCTAGCCGACTGAATCCACATGGATCCCAGTCACTTTCAAAGCCAGCAACAAGCAGCTCCTGACAGCTTTGCTGTTGACTGGCTATGGAAGAAGGGCAAACGCTAGAAGAAGAAGAAGAAGCTATTATGAATTGTGCTATTACAAACGTGGGTGTACATGTATCTTTTTGATTGGGTGTTATGGAATCCTTAGGATATATCCCTAAGTGGGAAATTACTGGGGCATATGGAAGGTCTATTTCTAGCCTTGTGAGAGTTCTCCAGACTGCTCTCCACAGAGGTTGGACCAATTTGAGACAGGCATAAGTACATGTATCCATAATTTAGGGGAAACCACAGACCTTAAAGCAAAAGTGCACAATAGTTTGCCGTGAGTCCATAAATGTAGCAAGCAAGCAAGAAGACCTAAAAAGACACCACAGAGTGCCTAAAGACGTTTTTTCTTAGACCTAGATTCCCTCCTCACCTACGTCCTATTCCACATCCCTCAAGCACTCCGAAGCTATCCTTGTCATAGAAAATAAGGACCACAGGGTTAAAGAATAGGAAAGCTATGAGGGGAAGAGAAGAGATACGGAGTTCTGGTGGTGGGAACTGTGTGGAAATGTAAACCTCTTATCCTACGGTCTTGTTTCCTTTTTATAAATAAAAATTTTTTTAAATAGGGACTGCAAGAGCTGAATAAGGGCAAGAGACTGGTACACTTTAATGCTGAGTCTTTAGTCACTATCAGGCCACCCCATCACCTGGGGCCCTGGTCAGGGAGTCCTGAGATTCCCACACAGACATGGTGGGCCTAGACCTTTAGCAGATCCCTCTCTCCACTGTCCCTAGTCATCTCCATCAGGAACAACATAGTGGACCCCTCTGTGGGCCCCTATCAGACCTTGTCCTCAATGTGGATCAACAAGGGTAGGGAATGTTCCACTCTCCAAAGGGAAACTAGACAACATACTCTACCTTCCACCCGAGGAAGATGGGTCCTGAAATTGGCACAACCTGGAACGTTCCTAGCCATGAACGTTCCTAGCCATGACCACAGAAGGCAAGCTCAGACCTACAGGGATGCAGAGATCACACAGGCTCCTGTGCTGACTATGGTCAAAATCGATGTCAAATCGATGGGGTTTACAGTTAACAATGATTATACACTTTCCCCATATTTGGGAGTTACTCTCTTCCTGATCCAGCTTTCTAGTCCTTTTTCCAACTATGACACCATCTCCACAAATAATAACTTAGGTCACTGCATGTTAGATTTCAAGCTCAGACAAAAACTAGTAAGGTCATGGGCCCCTTGGAATATAGCTAAAATAGACCTACTAGCTTTTTCCAAAACAGAGACCTCAAATCTTTATCTGCAACATTCTTGCCAACTTGACTTCCCTGGGCAGAAGACCCCACCAATGTATCCTGGAGCCCCACCTCCCCAGAACCCTGCCCCACTAAGGGAAAGAGAGAGAGAGGCTGGGAGTATGAATCCACCTGCCGTGCCCTTGTTCACCAGGGAAACAACTACAGAAGCCAGACCTCCCACCTTCTGCTCCCCATAATGACCCTAGGTCCATGCTCCCATAAAGAATAGGAAAACTGTCAGGGGAGGGGATGGGATATAGAGTTCTGGTGGTGGGAATTGTGTGAAATTGCACCTCTCTTATGCTATGGTCTTGTCAATATTTCCATTTTATAAATAAATTAAAAATATATTTTAAAAAAATTCTTAACCTCATTAATGGTGAGAATAGCAATGTTTTAAACAAAGAGAGTCAAATAAAATGGTTTGCGAGCTTTGCTAAAGTCATAGATAAATTACCGTGCTACTAAGTATGTAGAAGTTACTACTTTGTAAATATAATACTACACTAACCCACCCAGGACAAAAATCTTAGTTCTGATGAGAATGTGCCTCATGGATAAACCAGTGTGGTCTTTGAATAAAAAAAAAAAAATCAAAGTTCAGTTCCTGGCTTTGCTCCCACGTGGCTTTGTTTTCAGGTGAAAATCAACAAACTTGTGTAAACCTCGGCCGTCTTTCCCATAAAGTAGATGTGCTCATGAAGCCTGTTTCACCAGACCCATCCGCAATCAGGACTCTTCTGTAAGAGAGCGTGCAAATGTCACAGTGCTCCTGAGACTCTTCTAACAGTGTCGCCTGTGCTAGGATCAACTCATGGTGAGCGCAGTGTCCTCACTGCCGTCCTTCTGTGTCGGTCGGTGCCAGTCCCTGCGTCCATCCAGCTGTCCTGGTGTTCTTGGATTGTCAGGATAGAGCCCCAACAGAAGCAAGAGTTGGTTTCTTAGTGTTTAAAATTGTGGGCCCCTAGAGGACCAGCAACCCAACTGTGCTTGTCTAATGTGGTTTGCTCTGCACCATATGCGTGTGGGCTTTTAATAAATGCTGCTCGATGATGACGATGAGTTTCTGGAGACAGAGCTGTGTTCAGCAGTCACCGCATTATGCTTGGCCTGACTTTCTGCAGCTCCCCTCCAGGAATGCACTTGTGAGCAGCACAGAAACTTCTGAAATTTCCATTTGAGGTGAGGCATCCCTGCCAGCAAGCCTCACAAAGGGAGCCATTAACCGCACCCTTTTTCCTTCTGGCTCCTTGCAGACTGACCCTCGGCAGGCAGGGTCTTCTCAGTTCTCAGGAGTCCTGTGCGCTCCAGGACGTGGTTAGCGAGGAGCCCCTTGGAGGGGAAAGGACCCAAGAGCTGCTGAGCTCAGTGGGCCAGCTCCTGAAGGCCGAACTATGGGCAACAGTGTCACAGCAACTCCAGCAAAAGGGAAAACAGATGCCAAGACTCACAGTCTTCGGTCCTTAAACAATATAAGTGAGACCACGGCTCCAGAGGTTCAAACAAAGTGTGAATGCTGGGGTTTGGTTTGATTTTTCTCAAATGTGTGCACCAGAAAAAGTGATACCAAGGTTGAGAACTCTGATCGAAAGCAAAGTCCTTTTTATCTGCACAGCTTAAAGTAACTGAAAGGTTTTAAGGGTTTTCTATCCAATGAGGGTCCGACTGTTCAGCTGAGCACAAATTCTTTTTTTTTTAATTCTAAAATAATTTTTTTTTTTATGAGAGAAAGACCAGAGCACCATTCCTTCAAATGCAGTGCCAATGGTTCTTTCTCAAAGGCAGTGAGCTTTCCAAACTGAGAAGGTCTTTCAACTATAGATTTGTCTTGGTAGGCTCTGGTCACTGCTATAAAAATAAATTTGCCAACTACATGTGAATTAAATGCTGCTTTTGTTCCAGATGTGCCTCCTTCTTTTCAGAAAATAAAATGTTTCTTCTTGCATTAGTATGGTTAGCTTTCTTTCTACAAAAGTCCTATCTTCTACACAAGAGCTGTTGGAAAGGGTCTTGTGACTGACAAAATCCTTTCAACTAAGTGCTGTAAATGGACAATGATTCCTTTCAGGCAACCTGGGTTCTCCAAACACAGAAATAGCTGTGATGCCTTGCCAGATCACGAGAGAGCCCGGTGTTTAACGGAGGTGACCTGGACTTGCAGCCATGTCTGAGCTGTGCACACAGTCTGTGTGCAGACTCGGGCTTGGTTTCCCTGAGACTGGGGCCCGGACAGAGGCAGGGGAGAGTGAAAAAGAATTTGGGAGAGCAGAAGACATCAAATCACATTTGGAGGCAATGAAGACGCAGGGGAGACCCGAGACTAACTGTTCCTTCTTCGGTAAATAACTCTGAGTGGCATGCAAAAAAGGCCTTGAAATAAGAAATTTTTCCTATTTCACCTAAGTTGATGTGTTCTGTGTTATACTCTAAGCCACTCTTTTATCCATTTAATCAAATTTTACAGTCACTTGATCAATCATTTCACCGGGTTTTTAAATTCGCCCAGATACTTTGCAACAATATTCAGAGGGTTTTTTTTATTATTATTCATAGTGGATAAGCCTGTTGTTGCTGGCAGTGAGTGTAGGAGCGATTCCTGGTGGCCTCTCTGTGAACTCACCCAAAAGTCAAAATTTTCAGTGTCTTGCTCACTGTAAGGCTGAGCTTTGACCTGGAAGGCTTTGTTGTGGTGGCTTTCCCCAAGAAATCAAAGAGACTGGTCATATCCCAAGTCCACAGAAACAGTTCTATTATGAGAATTTCAGGAAGCGCTCTTTAACTTAACGGTTCAAGTGTAACTTTATGCTGGTATACAGAAATATCAAATAGTCCTACTCTCATTCTCATGTCTCTCAAGGAAGACAAAAGAAGACTTGAAAAGGGAAACTAATTTTAGGGGGGAAAGAGAGGTTAGTCAATATGAAGCCAAACAGAAAGGGGTCTTTTTTAGACCATATCAGTCTATCCAATTTTTGGAATGTTTCATTTATTTTGTCCAAGCCCTGTCATTGTTCTTGCTGGCTCTTCTCATGTAGAGAGCAAATAATTTTTCTGCCAATGACAACTGAATCTCTTACACCTCTGCTGGGAACATTCAGTAGGTTGGACTTTATTTCACTTGACCTGGACGGCCTTTCTGTTGGCCTTATTATCCTGGTGTCTCACTCACCAACCTCCCTAAGAAGGTAGGTACAGCTAACCTACCGTATGTTGACATAACTTTAGTCCCCAGCAGCTCTGCTTGTCCAGAGCATTTATTTGTATGTGCTCTTCAATGTCCAGAGCCCAGCAGATCATCTTTATGATAAACTGTGCAGAGACACTTAATTTGTAGATTTATTCACCCACATCCTTCTCTCTTATTTACCCAGCCCATGAGCCACATCTCTCTCCCAGAAACACTTGGGTTTGCAGAGGCCAAGATTCATAAGTAAATATTGAATAAATATCCAATATCTGCCAAAACCTAACATATAAATCATGAACAGGGCTAACTAGGATCCTTCAGCTTCAGTCTAAAAATTGCCATATCTCACACACAAGAAATTGAGATCCAGAGGCCATCTTTAATTTCTTTTTCTTTTGTTATTATTTTATTTATTTATTGTTGGGCAGAGACAGAAAAAATCAAGAGAGGAGGAGGAGATAGAGAGGGAGAGAGACAGAGAGGCATCTGCAGACCTACTTCAGCACTTGTAAAGCTTCCCCCCTGCAGGCGGGGACCAGGGACTTGAACCCCGATCCTTACACAGTGTAGTGTGTGTGCTCAACCAGGTGCACCACCACCTGCCCCCGGATCCAGAGGTATTTTTTTATAGTTGTCATTCAATATTGCAGTGGCAGCAGAATTAAGAATATAATAATTATCATCACAACAGCTTGGCCGTCACTTGCTGGCGAGGCTTCTGCCACCACATACAACTTGCAAATACAATGTCATCACTGCCAAACATTTCCGTACGAATGGACATGGTTCTTCTGAGTTAAAAGGTCGGTCCTGTCTGAAAATACTTATCAGCACCTCATCTTCTAAAGGCTTTCCACAAAAGTACACTCTGAGGAGGAAGCTACTGATCTCTCTAATCATTTAATTGCTCAGATCTCAGTGGAAAGCCCTTCCTATGAACCGTCCAGCAAAGACTATACTTGAGGGGTCATGGGCAGCTCCCCTACTGAAGTGCACATCTCTAAACCGACACAGTGGCGTGCAAATTAGCAGTGACCTCAGTGAATTAACTTTGAAGCTCGATTTCTTCTTTCCCTTTACTGGGGGGATTCATGGTTTACAGTCAACAGTAAAATACAGTCGTTGGACATGTGTCACATTTCCCAGTTTTCCACATAACACTCTCACCCCCCACCCAGGTCCTCTTCCACCATCCAGTTCCAGGCTCTGAACCGTCTCCCCACCCCAGAGTCCTTGGCTTTGGTGCAGGACACCAACTCCTGTCCATGTTCTGCTGTGTGTTTCCCTTCTGTTCTTGTTTCTCAGCTTCTGTCCTTGAGTGAGATCATCCCACACTCATCCTTCTCCTTCTGCATGACCTCACTCTGCATGATTCCTTCAAGCTCCATCCAGTGAATCTCAATTTCTTTTGTACTGATGAACACGTTGGGGAAATGTGGAGACATCCCCTCATGAAACAGTACTGTAGATCTGCACCCCTTCAATAAAATGATAGTGGACTTGAAACAAATAAAACCCAAAGCCATCTGGAGGGACACAATAGAAATCAAAGCATAAATACAAAAAAAAAAAAAAAGGCAAGACAAAAGATCATTGAGACCTGTTGGGTAGTGTGCCAGCTCCCCCGGCTTCTGTCTCTAATCCTGCTTAACTAAGCACCAGCATGCCTGTATGGCATTGGTTTGATCCCACTCAAAGCTGCAGTCTATTTACATAAATCACTAACTAAGCACCACCCTCCCTCCAGAGCATTGGTGGTTCAGTGGTAGAATTCTCGCCTGCTCCGGCCCCTCTCCTTGTCACACCCTGATTTTCCACCACTCTCTTTTCGCTCCACCCTCTCTACATCACATCCTGTTTACACCCTACTTGGCAAGTATATATAAGGACAGGTTTGTGAGTTTTCAGTTAGGTTTAGTTTTAGCTTAGCTTGGTTTAGATTGTGCTGTGTTCTGCATGAATAAAGAGATACTGCGTACAAATCAACCATGAGTCCAAGGTCGTCTGTCTCCCGCTCGCGAAGCCAGCTCAACAGAGACCAAGATGGGCTCTTCAAAAGAAGGAACAGGATTGTCAAGCCCTGAACTAGACTCGTTGAAACAATGAGAGAACCCCAGTGACTAAGCACAGACCTGAAAGTTGACATTACAACACACATCACAAAAAATACAAAAGAGCACGGTGGATTATTAAAAACACCTCTCTGTCACTAAGTTGAGTACCTAGAAACCTCTTCAGTAAATGGAGTTGAGAAAATGGAGCAACTATACACAGAAAAATAAGGAAAGATCACTAACTATGCAGACAAGTCAACAAGAACTTGGATGTTAGATGAGAAACCGTAAAATACATAGAAGAAAATATCAGAAAAACACGATAATAATTACCTTCAAAAATGTCTTTGGTGTTCAGTGACTTGTCTGCAAAGTCAAGGAGAATAAAAGCAAAAATAAATAAATGGGATTAGATTAAACTAAGAAGCTTCTTAACAACTAGAGACACTTAATTAAACTAAAAGGTACTAAGTAGGAAATATTCATAAAGCAGACATCAGAAAAGAAGCTAATAACTATGACATGTAAAGAGATCACAAAACTTGGAGTCAGGCGGTAGCACAGCAGGTTAAGCACACATGGTGTGAAGCTCAAGAACCCGTGTAAGAATTTCGGTTTGAGCCCCCGGCTCCCCACCTGCAGGGAAGTCGCTTCACAAGTGGTGAAGCAGGTCTGCAGGTATCTCTTTCTCTCCCCCTCTGTCTATCCTCCTCTCTCCATTTCTCTCTGTCCTATCCAACAACGATAGGAACAATAACTACAACAAGAATAAAAAAAAATAAGACATCAAGGGCAACAAAAGGGAAAATAGATAAATAAAATTGTTTGAAAAAGAAAGAAATCACAAAATTCAACAGAAAGCAAATGGTCCCATCCAAAAATAGGGAAAAGATATCTACAGGTACTGCCAAAAAAGACACACACATGTGTCGTGACCCCAACAGGAATTTGGGACAATAAGCATGCAAATGAAGTCAGCCTGAAACAGCAGCCTGAGACTAGCACACTCAGTGGGGTGCACGGAAGCAGGACTTGCACCCCTCCCTCTCCTGACAGGGCGACCTTCACTCTCCTGTTGTCTCTTCTCGTGGTGACCTCGGGTAACTTAATTGCAGACTCTGGACTTTTGCCTATTTTCTTAACTAGACTTCTCCCCTCATGCTCACAGTGATTTTTATGAACAAACCTCTTTTTTGTTTAATCTTAAGTGGAACCACGTGTTGTTTACAGCACAGATGGTCAATAGACATATGATAGAAAAACTCACTGTCCATTGTCATAATGGAAATGCAAACCAGACATCACCTGTGAGAACTACCTCTAGCACAAAGGCTAACACAACTACTAGCAGAAGTTGACGGCAAAGGGATTCTTGGGCTTTGCTGTTGGGAAAGTGAATAGTTCATTCCCTGTGGAAAAGTACAAAGGTGTCTCAAAGGATTGAAAATAGTATTACCTTAACATCCAGCAATCCCACTCTTAATGATCCATCAAAAACATTTACCAAGAAATGTATACACTCACCTACGCTCCTAATGCCAGGTGAGTTGATTAAGAGGTATTTGGGGGGCAAGGAGTAGAAAGCATAATGGTTATGCAAACAGACTGTCATGCCTGAGGCTCCAAAGCCCCAGGTTCAATCCCCCACACCACCATAAGCCAGAGCTGAGGAGTGTTCTGATGAAAGAGAGAGAGAGAGAGAAGAATTTTTTAACTCTTTTAAATTTGTAAAAATATGTAAATAAATAATTCCATGAGTGTACAACTTGAGTTGATATAAAATAGGAACAAGAAATACATGTGAGTGAGTGAGTGTGTGTGTGTGTGTGTGTGTGTAATTTTCAGTGTCAAAAGTTGACTCTCAAATATTCAAAAACTATTTAATAGACAACATTAACTTGTAAGATTTAAAAATACTGACTACGGGAAGCCAGCCAGGGGATGGCATACCTGGCTCAGCACAGACATTACAGTGTTCAAGCCCCTGGTCCCCAGTTGCAGGGGAAAAGCTTCACAAGTAGTGAAGCAGGGCTGTAGGTGTCTCTCTGCCTCTCTCCCTCAATTTTTCCTTGTCTCTATACAATAGTAAATAAATAAAAATATTTTTAAAAATACTAAATACAATGGAAATGCATTAATAACCTGATGTTAAATGACTTCTATATCTAAGTGTCAAGTCTAAGTCTCTAAGATATGTCTAGATTGTGAGGGCAATACCAATTCTTCAGGAACTACACTTATTAAACTAATTTAAAAATCATTACAATAGAAACAGGCTGGGGGTGTGGATCCACCTGCCAACACCCATGTCCAGTAAAGAATCAATTACAGAAGCCAGAACTCCCATCTTTTGCACCCCAAAAAGAATTTGGGTCCCCTTCCAGTGGAGGGGATAGGACAAGGAACTCTGGTGGTGGGAACTGTGTGGAATTGTACCCCTGTTGATCTTACAGTCTTGTTAATCATTATTAAATCACTAATAAAATTTTTAAAAATAAGCAAAAGACTTGAACAGATACCTTACCAGAGCTGGTGTATGGGTGAAAAAATAAGTAATTAAAAAATAGCAATTATGAGGGGGTTCCCGGAAGATGGCAGACTGAGAAGCTGCTAGTGGCTTGAGCTCTGACCACATCTTCTGGAAACTGTAGGATTTTCTGCCTTTAGTAAGCCAGTCCTAGCGGTGACACCAAGGAGGTGACTATAACATAATATGGGTTAAAAAATAGAGTAGAAAAAAAGGGAAAAAAATTATTTTCTTTTAAATTATTAATTCCAAAGCACACCTCCTCCCCCTTCCCCCCCATAACCAGTCCCTGGGGACCAGCTCCTAGCAGGCTCCCCTACTGAGCTTCTTTCTTTACCAATATTCCTGTCCCACCAGGAAGTATCATTCATGCTAAGTCTATACCCTTCTGTAACCTCTGGCCTTTTATCTTTCTAAGTAGCCAAGTCCCCCACCCCACCCCGCATAGCTAATTAAATAATTAAAAATAAATAAATAAATAACTCTTACCTTTCACCGCTCTTTTATTACTGTTCTCTTTCTTATCTTTTTCTTTTTTCTCTCTCTTTTTTTTCTCTTTTTCTCATTCTTGTCATCCTTTCTTCCTTAATCCTACAGCTTCCAAAGCCACAGGCCCTATCCCCCACACCACCAAACAGTGTGCTTTTTTGAATTCACTGGTACACATTTGGGAATTATTTTGGGGAAGAATTCTGACTCAGTGGACTCTCACTGCAAGTGTCTCTGCTCAACTTCCCTTCCTCCTTTAGCTACCCCTAGAATATACAGTGGATAGTAGATTTGCATAACTGTCTATTTCAGCTATGCTTGTCTAGTCCTGAGGTTTTTTTTTTTAATTTTTTCTTTTTTTTTCTCTTTCTTAACAATCAGCTGCCTCTGATCATGAGGTTTGAGGTAATCTGGGACAGGGTTTTTTTTTTTTACCCTGCTCTATTTTATTATTAATATTATATAAAGGCATATATCTTCCCCCCCTTTAGGTTGATCAGAATTAACTCTTAGGGTATCTTTCATTACTAGGGTAGTGGGCATCTTATCTATTGTGGGAGGAACTTGTCACGTTACTCCTACCTCCTCTACAGACTCTCCCCTTCCTCCTCCTCCACCTAGCTAATTAAAAAAATTAAATTAAATTAAATTAAAAATAAAGTAATCAAAAAAAAACCTTTCCTTTCACTGCTCTTTTATTATAGCTCTTTTTCTTATCTTTTCTCTTTTCTCTCTCTTGTTTCTTTTTTCTTTTTTTTTTCTTTTTTTTTATCTTGTCATATACTTCTTCCTTCTTCTTTGCCTTTCTGAATTTGTGAATTATTTTGGGGAAGAAATCTGACTCAGAGTGGACTCTCTGTGTGTGTATCTCTGTTCTACTTCCCTTCCCCCTCTTGTTACCCCTACAATATACAGTGGATAGTAGATTTGCATAACTGTCTATTCTTGCTATTCCTTCTTTCTTTTCTCTTTCTTCTTCACTGGGATTTGGTTACTATTTTTTCACAGACTAGAGACATTGTTTGGCTAACTGGTAGTGATTAAACAGCTTCAATACTTGCTTCAGTTACTACTGTAATTCCTGAGGTTGGTGAGTGCAATTGTCATAAAGGTATTTAGTACAGTGTTGCTTGTACTCAAGACACAACAACTGAGGAACAATGTAGCATAAAAAAGAAACAAATGAATAAAAAAAAATGGGTAGATCAAAAACAAATAAAACTGCTACTCCAATGAATGAAGACAAGAGCCCAGAAGAAACTACAAATCAGCCAGAAGTAACCATAGATAAGAAAAGTATGCAAGCAATAATAAACTTATTAATCACAGAAATGAAAACAACATTGGAGGAAAGGAATGGAAGTATTAGGGAAACAACAGTTGAGACCACCAAGGAAAATACTGATTATCTTGAGGCAATTAGAGAACTGAAAGCTGAAATAGCTGTAATGAAGAAAGAAGCTGAGGGAAGGGAAAGCAGACTAACAGAAGCAGAAAACAGAATTAGTCAGACAGAGGATGAGTTAGAGAAAACGAAGAAAGAGGTGAAAGAGCTTAAAAGATAGACACCTGCAGACCTGCTTCACCACCTGTGAAGTGACTCCTCTGCAGGTGAGGAGCCAGGGGTTCGAACCGGGATCCTTATGCTGACCCCTGCACTTTGTGCCACCTGCGCTTAACCTACTGTGCTACTGCTGGACTCCAAGAGCTTAAAAAGAGATTGAGAGACACTGAAAATATCAACAGAGACATATGGGATGATCTTAAAAGAAGTAACATTCGCATAATTGGCCTGCCAGAGGAAGAAAGAGAGGAAGGGGAAGAAAACATTCTAGAGGAAATAATAGAAGAAAACTTCCCAGTTCTGTTATAAAGGACATCAAGATTCAAGAGGCCCAGAGAGTTCCAAACAGAATCAACCCAGACCTGAAGACACCAAGACACATCATAGTCACAATGAGAAGAAGTAAGGATAAAGACAGGATCCTAAAGGCTGCAAGAGAGAAACAAAAAGTCACATACAAGGGAAAACCCATAAGATTATCTGCAGACTTCTCCACTCAAACTCTAAAAGCCAGAAGAGAATGGCAAGATATCTAGGGAGCCCTGAATGAAAAAGGGTTTCAACCAAGGATAATATATCATGCTAGACTTTCATTCAAACTAGATGGAGGGATCAAAACCTTCTTAGACAAACAACAGTTAAAGGAGGCAACCATCACCAAACCGGCCCTGAAAGAGGTTCTAAAAGACCTCTTATAAACAAGAACATCACTATAATACTTGCAATATATCAGAACAAACAAAAAAAATTTTTTTGAACAATGGCACTACAATACATTAAATCCATAATATCAATAAACATCAATGGCTTAAACTCACCCATCAAAAGGCACAGAGTGGAGGGATGGATCAGAAAACATAACCTAACCATATGCTACTTGCAAGAATCCCATCTGTCACAACAAGATAAACACAGACTTAAAGTGAAAGGATGGAAAACTATCCTACAGGCTAACGGACCACAAAAAAAGGGCAGGAACAGCCATTCTCATCTCAGACACGATAGATTTTAAATTAAATAAAGTAGTAAAAGATAGGCAAGGATATTACATAATGATTAGAGGATCAATCAGCCAAGAAGACTTAACAATTATTAACATCTATGCACTCAATGAGGGACCATCTAAATACGTCAAGCACTTACTCAAAGAATTTCAAAAATACATCAATAGTAATACTATAATAGTGGGAGACTTCAATACCCCACTCTCACACTTAGACAGATCAACAAAGCAGAGAACCAACAAAGACACAAGAGAATTCAATGAAGAGATTGACAGACTAGACCTCTTGGACATTTTCAGAGTCCTTAACCCCAAAAAACTGGAATACACCTTCTTTTCAAATCCACATAACACATACTCAAGGATAGACCACATGTTAGGCCACAAAGACAGCATCAATAAATTCAAGAACATCGAAATCATCCCTAGTATCTTCTCAGACCACAGTGGAGTAAAACTAACATTTAACAATAAACAGAATTATTAAAAGTCACAGAATTTGGAAACTAAACAACATACTCCTTAAGAACCACTGGGTCAGAGATTCACTGAAGCAGGAAATTCAAATGTTCCTGGAAACAAATGAAAATGAAGACACAACCTATCAAAATATTTGGGACACAGCTAAAGCAGTACTGAGAGGGAAACTTATAGCCATACAATCACATATTAAACACCAAGAAAAAGCTCAAATGAATGACCTTACTGCACATCTCAAGGACTTAGAGGAAGAGGAACAAAGGAACCCTAAAGCAACCAGAAAGACAGAAATCACTAAAGTTAGAGCAGAAATAAACAACATCGAAAATAAAAGAACCATACAAAAGATCAATGAAGCCAAATGTTGGTTCTCTGAAAGATTAAACAAAATTGACAAACCCCTAGCCAGACTCACGAAACAAAATAGAGAGAAGACTCAAATTAATAGAATTGTAAACAATGGAGGAGATATCACAACTGACATCACAGAAATCCAGAGAATCCTGCAAAACTTCTATAAAGAACTATACGCCACCAAGCCAGAGAATCTGGAAGAAATGGAACAATTCCTAGAAGCATATGCCCTTCCAAAACTGAACCAAGAATAACTACAAAATCTAAATGCACCAATCACAGACAAAGAAATTGAAACCGTTATTAAGAACCTCCCCAACAACAAAAGTCCTGGACCAGATGGCTTCACAAATGAATTCTACAAAACTTTCAGGAAACAGTTAGTACCCATACTTCTTAAGCTTTTCCATAAGATTGAAGAAACAGGAATACTCCCTTCCACCTTCTATGAAGCCAACATCACCCTGATACCAATAGCTGATAGGGACAGAACAAAAAAGGAAAACTACAGACCAATATCTCTGATGAACATAGATGCCAAACTTTTAAACAAGATCTTGGCCAACCGGTACAGCAACATATCAAAAAGATTGTTCATCACGACCAAGTGGGATTCATCCCAGGAATGCAAGGCTGGTTCAACATCTGTAAGTCAATCAATGTAATTCACCACATCAATAAAAGCAAAGCCAAAAACCACATGATTATCTCAATAGATGCAGAGAAAGCCTTTGACAAAATCCAACACCCATTCATGCTCAAAACTCCACAAAAAATGGGAATAGATGGGAAATTCCTCAAAATAGTGGAGTCTATATATAGCAAACCTACAGCCAACATCATACTCAATGGACAGAAGCTGAAAGCATTCCCCCTCAGATCGGGGACTAGACAGGGCTGTCTGTCCATTGTCACCGTTACTCTTCAACATAGTATTGGAAGTTCTTGCCATAGCAATCAGGCAAGAGAAAGGAATCAAAGGAATACAGATTGGAAGGGAAGAAGTCAAGCTCTCACTATTTGCAGATGATATGATAGTATACATAGAAAAACCTAAAGAATCCAGCAGAAAATTACTGGAAGTTATTAGGCAATATAGCAAGGTGTCAGACTACAAAATCAATGTACAAAAATCAGTGGCATTTCTTTATGCAAACACTAAATCTGAAGAAGAAGACATCCAGAAATCACTCCCATTTACTGTTTCAGCAAAATCAATCAAATACCTAGGAATAAAGTTGACCAAAGAAGTGAAAGACTTGTATACTGAAAATTATGAGTCACTACTCAAGTAAATAGAAACTGATACCAAGAAATGGAAAGATATCTCATGCTCATGGATTGGAAGAATAAATATCATTAAAATGAATATTCTCCCCAGAGCCATATACAAATTTAATGCAATACCCATCAAAGTTCCACCAAGCTTCTTTAAGAGAATAGAACAAACACTACAATCATTTATCTGGAACCTGAAAACACCTAGAATTGCCAAAACCATCTTGAGGAAAAGAAACAGAAATGGAGGCATCACACTCCCAGACCTTAAACTATATTATAAAGCCATCATCATCAAAACAGCATGGTACTGGAACAAAAATAGGCACACAGACCAGTGGAATAGAATTGAAAGCCCAGAAATAAATCCCCACACCTATGGACATCTAATATTTGATAAGGGGGCCCAAAGGATTAAATGGAAAAAGGAGGCTCTCTTCAATAAATGGTGCTGGGAAAACTGGGTTATAACATGCAGAAGAATGAAATTGAACCACTTTATCTCACCAAAACAAAAATCAACTCCAAATGGATCAAACACCTGGATGTCAGACCAGAAACAATCAAATACTTAGAGGAAAACATTGGTAAAACAGTTTCCCACCTACACCTCAAGGACATCTTTGATGAATCAAACCCAATTGCAAGGAAGACTAAAGCAGAAACAAACCAATGGGACTACATCAAATTGAAAAGCTTCTGCACATCCAAAGAAACTATTAAACAAACAGAGAGACCCCTCACAGAATGGGAGAAGATCTTCACATGCCAGACATCAGACAAGAAACTAATCACCAAAATATATATAGAGCTCAGCAAACTTAGCCGCAAAAAAGCAAATGACCCCATCCAAAAATGGGCAGAGGAAATGAACAAAACATTCACCACAGAGGAGATCCAAAAGGCTAACAAACATATGAAAAACTGCTCTAGGTCACTGATTGTCAGAGAAATGCAAATTAAGACAACACTAAGATACCACCTCACATCTGTAAGAATGGCATACATCAAAAAGGACAGCAGCAACAAATGCTGGAGAGGTTGTGGGGACAGAGGAACCCTTTTACATTGCTGGTGGGAATGTAAATTGGTCCAGCCTCTGAGGAGAGCAGTCTGGAAAACTCTCAGAAGGCTAGACATGGACCTTCCATATGACCCAGTAATTCCTCTCCTGGGGTTATACCCCAAGGACTCCATAACACCCAACCAAAAAGAGGTGTGTACTCCTATGTTCATAGCAGCACAATTCATAATAGCTAAAACCTAGAAGCAACCCAGGTGCCCAACAACAGATAAGTGGCTGAGAAAGCTGTGGTACACAATGGAATACTATGCAGCTATCAAGAACAGTGAACCCACCTTCTCTGACCCATCTTGGACAGAGCTAGAAGGAATTATGTTAAGTGAACTAAGTCAGAAAGATAAAGATGAGTATGGGATGATCCCACTCATCAACAGAAGTTGAGGAAGAAGATCTGAAAGGGAAACTAAAAGCAGGACCTGACCAAATTGTAAGTAGGGCACCAAAGTAAAAACTCTGTGGTGAGGGGTAGACATGCAGCTTCCTGGGCCAGTGGGGGGGTGGGAGTGGGTGGGAGGGATGGGTCACAGTCTTTTGGTGGTGGGAATGGTGTTTATGTACACTCCTAGTAAAATGTAGTCATATAAATCACTAGTTAATTAATATGAGAGGGGGAAAATTAATTGTATGTCTCAAAGTTTTTTTTAAACACAGACTGAGTCTTTTTAATATATAGGCTGTGTATTTGATATGCGGACTCTCTCAAAAGCTTAGACCAAGTAGATCAGAAGCAACCAATAGCACAGCTATATACAAGATACTGGGTACTATACAGCAAACCCTAACAAAAGGACTTTTCAAAGTTAACCCAATTACCAAATAATGTGATGATAACAATAACTATCCATTGTCTTTTTGAACCCTAAGACAGCAGGAACCTCACATCTCCACTATAGAGCCTCTACTTCCCCCAGTCCTGGAACCCTTGGATAGGGCCCAGTTTCCCGTATGCCTCTCCCAATCCATATAAAATAATATTGCATCCGCCGATCACAACCTAATCAACACAACGATGGCCACCTCAACATGCTTCACTTCAGACTGTGTCCAGAGACTTCACGTGTGGAATGACAACCCCTCAGCTTCATTACTCGGGTGAGACCTTTCCTTTCATAGTATACTCTAATTCCATCTCAGGTGGTTCACTTTCTAACAAAGTCCCCAAACCTAGATATACACCAGTTTCTGTGAGAGAGAGCATATCTTCACACGTATCCATAAACTAGTGCAAAATATATACCTGAAAGCAGAAGTACACTAGAGTTTGTAGTGAGTACCCCCCTAACACTTCCTCTCCACTATTCCAAGCTTTGGGTCCTTGATTGCTCAACAATTTGTTTGGCTTCGTATGTTAACTCTCTTTTCAGCCACCAGGTTCCAGATGCCATCAGGATGCCAGCCAGGCTTCCCTGGACTGAAGACCCCACCAATGTGTCCTGGAGCTCCGCTTCCCCAGAGACCCACCCTACCTGGGAAAGAGAGAGGCAGACTGGGAGTATGGACCGACCAGTCAACATCCATGTTCAGTGGTGAAGCAATTACAGAAGCCAGACCTTCCACCTTCTACAACCCACAACAACCCAGAGGGATAGAGAGTGGGAAAGCTATCAGGGGAGGGGGTGGGATATGGAGATTGGGTGGTGGGAATTGTGTGGAGCTGTACCCCTCCTACCCTATGGCTTTGTTAATTAATCTTTCTTAAATAAAAAAGAAAAAAAAGCAATTATAATTATTCATTAAGGAAGTGAGAAATAACTACAATGAGATCCCTTTGTAGAAGATAATGATTCCAATACCTTGCTATAAAATTACAAGTAACTGTAGCAGCACAGTGGCTCAAAGCAGAAAAATCGTACATACAGATATTGAGAGTATGCTGAAAAGCTGCCAAACACATAAACGATGTTCACATACAGATTCATGGAGGAGGAAGATGCCACACTGGTGAGTCTGCAGACACCTGTCAGCAGAAGAATCCACATGTGACAACATCACGTCAATCGTCATTTTCCTCTATAAAGTGATTCATACAATCAAAAACGCTGATATGGAGCAGGACGCAATCACTTAGAAAGTTGTTTAACTTAGAAAAAGAAACTAGCTTGGTCATTTCTCCAATATTCAGATATACTGCCTATGCAAGCCCTTGTCAAGGCCTAGTATTGAGGCTTGACCAGCATGGTACCATCTCCAGCGAGAGGCTGGTAAACGTGGCGTGACTTATGGTGCACATTGAGGGAGGACTGGGAGACCATTTTAAGATTTTTTAATTATCTTTATTTACTGGATACAGACAGCCAGAAATTAAGAGGGAAGGGGGCGGGAGAGAGAGAGGGAGAGAGACAGAGAGACACCTGCAGCCTGCTTCACCTCTCGCAAAGCTTTCCTCCTGCAGGTGGGGACCAGGAGCTTGAACCTGGGTCCTTGTGCATTGTAACATGTGTGTTCAACCCAGTGTGCCACCAACTTGCCCCCGAAAACCTAAATTTTAAAAGAGAATAAGAACAACAATAAATGAGACAAAGTTACTGTCCAGTTATTCCAATAATAACTGGCCCTGTCTATCCAACTTTATTTTAAAAATTAACATAATGCGAACTAGATCAGTTCAAGCCTGTTCTGAAGCTCCTGAAGGACATGTTCAATAATCTGTGTGAGAAGTGGTTAGCCTGAACTTTGAAGATGGCAGGGAATGACAGACACCAATTCCCACAGCGCTGTAACAGTAACACTTTGCAAGCACCAAGTAGAGGCTCAGAAAATACATGACAAGCAGATGGGTTGGTGAAAGACACAATGACCAGATACAAAGGAGTTGGCAACAGTACAGCTGCAGAAGACAAGAGAGATGTGTGAACTTTCAATAGTCAAAGAAGCAACTAGGAAAGGCAGAGTCAAGTAAGTGTTGGGGAGAAAAATTGCCAGGAGCCATTTCTCTGCTTAATAGATGATAAGCTTTGAAACAATGGAAGCCCTCGAGACAAGTGTTAATTCCCCCCTGGGCAGGCCATTTCCCCTCAGGTAAACCATTTATCAGTAATCAAGTGAGTCAACACACAACTTGTGGTAACAAACATGGTTTCGGCCATTTGTTGCAAGGAACATTCTGCTTTGAAGATGCTCCCCCTCCCCCTCCTCCAGCATTCCCTCTCCTTCCCCAAAGCCTTATAATGCCTGTGAACACAATAAAATTTTGCAGCTTGATCAGAAACTTGTCTTGCTGTCGTTCTTTCGTGTCTCGTGTCCCTTTCATTCCAGGTCTTTCAGGTTCTGAGCCCCTGTTCACCGCCCTGCTGGTCGGGGCAAAAAATCATGGAAATAGATTGCCTGAAGTCTCCCAGTTCTGCACTGAAATTCTCGTCACAACTTAATTTCTTGCTCAAAATGGATGGGATGAATATATCGGCAGATGCAGATAGATTTAAGCTACAAATATGCAATAAATTATATTAGTTGGATGTTTAGAAAAGGATTGTTGGGTGGATTTCTTTTCAGGAAACCAAGAACTAGACAATATTTGTGAACAAAGAATTTAAGCGAGTTCCAGTGAAGAGGATAAGGTTATTATTAAAGAGGATTCTTATCTTTAAAGGAAATGAAATAGGTACGTTTTCGATGTGTGTGGCATGGGTCTCTGCATGGAGGCATCCTGCATCCGGGCATTTTGCTCAGGGAGACCCGTCTGGCCTGAGAATTCTATAAATCACAGCCCCCAATGGGCAGCCCCAGATTAAAGTTCTTTTTGGCTCTTGCACAATGGGGGAAATGGCTTTCATCCAGGAAATAAACAAAAAACTCATATGGAAGCAACAAACACATTAAAGGGGGGAAAAAAGACATATTAATCTACAGTCCAAAGAACTTTTTGTCTGAAACTTTGTGACTTATTTATATTACTGAGTAATTCCACCCAGTGAAGAAAAGCACAGACGACTACAAAAAAAGACACATTTATACAAGTCTAATGATTCCCATATAGGGGTGATAGATGTGCAGGCCAAGAAGTTTCGTCATTGCATTTTGACTTAATAAGATGGTGACAAGTGACGTGTGTGTGTGCTCAGTCCAGGGTAACCGAGATATTTTTATTCCCATCTCTGGAAAATCAAGCCATATATTTGCCATTACTATGCATTTTAAAACGGCCTGTAAATAGTAGGCAAACTGCCACAAGTTAAATTTGTTAAACACCAAGAAAAAGAAACTATCCCCATGATATAAATAGGAAGCAGAACTCCAGGCGCTACTGATAAGAATGACACAAGGCTTAAGCCTCTTGCTGCCTGAAACTTACTCTAGGGATCTGACAGACACAGAGGAACAAGAACCAGAAAAAATCAATTCATCCTGCCACTTGAAATAGTTCTTTCAGATTCCCACATCGATTATCCTACTAAAGTAATTTGTCTCTGGTTAAGCTTTCGACTTACTCTGCTTTTCCCTGCCACCAAGGAGATTCTGGTTTACTGTGTATCTACACGTAAGACTGTTGCCTACCTAGGAGCAAAAGACAAGATTTGACATTCTCATTGGCTCTTCCACACGTAACTCCTTCTCCATCAATATACAAATGGTTTGCATCATTGGGGATTCCATAAAGATTAGTCATGAATAATAGACCCAAGCTAACCAGTATATGTCCGTAGATCATGACACAAATACCTGGACTTTCACGTAGTCTTTACAAAATATGACAAGACTTTTCCCATATTGGGGTGCTGCTCTCTGCCCTAGCCCAGCTTTCTAGTCCTATTCTCAACTCTGACACCATCTCCCCAGACGATATTTTTAGTCCACCTTCATGTTAGCTATCAGGCTTGGGCAAAAATTATTAAAGTCATGGGCTCCAAGGAACACACCTAAAATAGACTCCTAGCTTCTTCCCACATGAAGACCCCTAATCTATTCCTACTTTGGATTCTTCTTTATTGAACATTTTGCTTTATATCTTACTATCTTTCAGCCACCAATTTGCAGATGCTACCATGACACCCTCCTGACTTCCCTGGGCAGATGCCTTCACCCGTGTGTCCTGGAGCCTCCCCTCCCCAGAGCCCTGCCCCACTAGGGACAGACAGACACAGGCTGGGGGTGTGGATCCACCTGCCAACACCCATGTCCAGTGGAGAAACAATGACAGAAGCCAGACTTGCTGCCTTCTGCTCCCCATAATCATCCTGGGGCCATGCTCCCAGGGGGATAAAGATTATGAGAGCTTCCAATGGAGGGGATGGGATATGGAACTCTGGTGGTGAGAACTGTGTGGAATTGTTCCCCCCTTATCCCACGGTCTTGTCAATCATTACTAAATCATTAGTTTAAAAAGTATGGTACAAACCACACTCTCTACAACTTTCTTCTGTTTCTGTTCCGAACACAATGTAGCTTTTTATCTAGACATAGCCTGGCACCGAGAGACTTCGAACTCAGCATAGCACCCTGATCTCTATTTGGTCTGTGCTAACTTGACAAGGCAGACTTCCTTGGTGGACTTCTCACTTACATTCCTGGGTCCACGTTTTCCATAAGTATTTATTTTACGTGACTCTGTGCAGAAGAGATCAGTTAGGCATTGTAGATGTTCTGGAGAATAAAAAACATTTTCAGCTTTAAAAAAAAATTTTTTCTATTAGTGATTTTATAATGATTAACAAGACTGCAAGATCACAGGGGTACAATTCTACACAGTTTCCACCACCAGAGTTCTGTGTCCCATCCCCTCCATTGGAAGCTTCCCTATCCTTTATCCCTCTGGGAGCATGGACCCAGGAACACTATGGGAAGCAGAAGGTGGGAGTTGTGGCTTCTGTCATTGCTTCTCTGCTGGACATGGGTGTTGGCAGGTGGATCCACACCCCCAGCCTGTGTCTGTCTGTCTGTCCCTAGTGGGGCAGGGCTCTGGGGAGGGGAGGCTCCAGGACACATGGTGAGGTTGTCTGCTCAGGGAGGTCAGGATGAAGTCATTATAGTGACTGCAACTTAGTGGGTGAAAAGCATTAAGATATGAAGCAAATTGTTTAATAAGCAGGGTCCCAAAGGTAGGAGTAGAGCAGGTGAACGTAGGTGTATTTGTGTGGGAAGAAGCTGGAAGTCTACTTTAAGTGAATTCTAAGGGGTCTGTGACAAACTTTCAGCTCTTTTTTTTTTTTTAATTTCTTTATTGGAGGAGTAACGTTTTACAATCGACAGTTGACACAATAGTTTGTACATGCATAACATTTCTCATTTTTCCACACAAGAATACAACCCCCACTAGGTCCTCTGTCATCCTGTTCCAGGACCTGAACCCGCCCCGCCCCGCCCCGCCACCACCACCACCATCCCACCCTCCACAGAGTCTTTTACTTTGGTGCAATACACCAACTCCAGTAGAAGTTCTGCTTAGTGTTAAACTTTCAGCTTTTAATTTCCTTGAGCAGACTGTGTTTCCGCCTGGTCCCCCTAGACAAGCCCCCTTGGTTTTCAATAGTCAGGTGCTTGCCGTTGACCCACATAGCAGATGATATTGTTGAATAAGAACACCAGCCAAGTTTACAGTCAACAGTAAAATATAATTTGTACATGTGTAACATTTCTCAGTTTTCCACAGAACAATTCAGCCCCCACTAGGTCCCCCTCTGCCGTCATGCATCGTCCTAGTTTTTTAAATCCCTTGATGACAGTTGCTTCGGCTATTCCAGATCATGTGTGCACGTGTGCTACTCAGATGTCGGGAGATGGCTCTCTGGCACTGCTCACAGATGCCTGTGTTCCGCTCTAAGGGGCGGGGGGTGGACATGGAAAGGGATGTATTTAGGTGCAGAAAAAAAGGTCTTCTAGATGATCACCACCTGGAAGACTCCTTCCCGTCAGCGACAGCTGGAATGGCAATGGTCATCTTGTACATAGTGATGATGCAGTTCTCTTGGGTGGAAGAAGCAGCTTAGTTCTGGACAAGTGGTGGCTCTTAACAGAAATGACAAAATCCAGTCAGTGTGTGCCCACATCTAGGAAATAAATCCATGAGTAATATACAAGCAAAGGACTCTCGGTTGTTCTTCTGTTTTCTTTTTCTTTTTAAAATATTGTAATTATATTTTTATATTAACAAGATAGAGTGATACAGAGAGAAAGATACTGCTCAGCTCTGGTTTATGGTGGTGCTGGGGATTAAACCTGAGCATCTCAGAGCCTCAGGCATAAGAGACTTTTACAAAGCCATTATGCTGTCTCCCCGGCCTTAGGTTGTTCCATTGTTGTGAAGGTTTTCTGAGCATATCTTGGAAGAAATTTTCCCTTGAAAGGAAGCATATGGGAACAAAATCCCATGGGATTCTCCACAACTGTCTAGAGGACCCAGAAACAAGTTCCCAGTAGTTGAACAGATGCAGCCTCCAGTCCAGCCTACCAGGAAGGTATCTGTGGTCAGTCAGAACTGTGAGTTGCAGTGCTCTAGACCAGAGAAGAGCCTTTGGAGCCTTTGGTAGTTCAAAATGATATTAAAACACTTCTGTTCAAATAACTTTTGTATCCCAGTTGATTCTCCAAGTAAATAAAATCCATCATGGTATTTCTGCCCACGGAGCACAAAGGAAGTCCAAGCTTTCCTTGTTCTGCATTTCTTGAAGCCATCCCCCGACTGACCTCAGTCATTCTGAGGGAATACCTTGAAGCTCAATCTCCTGAGGAAAGAACTTCTCAGACCTTCTTTAGTGTCAGTGTTTCTCTGCCCATCAGATTTACCATGTTGAACAGAAATTTGAGTGTGTGCCCATAAGTGGCACAGGTGGCACAAGTCCCATCCACTACCATAGATAATATGAGAAATTGAGGGCAGAGACCAAAAAAAAGCAAACTGTTTCCCAGACTGAAGCAAAGACTACACAAATGAAACTGGAAGTGAGAGCATGACAACAAAGTAACCGCTCGCTTGGCACTTCTCTGCCATGTGCACGGCCCAGGCCGTCATTCCTGTCAGCTCCCTTATCGCCAATAAACATGCTTACCTTTCTAAGTGGAGGTTATCATTAAAATATTCCGTTGTGGGGGCCAGGTGGTGGCACATCAAGTTAGGTGCACACAATACAGTGCACAAGGACCCAGGTTCGAGCTCCTGGTCCCCACCTGCAGGGGGAAAGCTTCTTGAGTGGTGAAACAGGGCTGCAGGTCTCTCTCTCTCTCTCTCTTTCCTTCTCTATATCCTCCCCCTCTCAATTTCTCTCTGTATCTTTTTAATAATAAAAAATATAAAATGCTCAACACAATGAGTGCCACCCCAGCATGCTTCACTTCAGACTGTGTCCAGAGATTTCAGGTGTGGAATGACAACCCTTCAGCTTCATTACTCGGGTGAGACCTTTTCTTTCATGGTATTCTCTAATTCCACTCCAGGCAGTTCACTTCCTAACAAAGTCCCAAAACCTAGATATAGACCAGGTCCTGTGAGATAGAGCATATGTTCACACATATCCATAAATTAGGGCAAAATATATACCTGAAAGCAAAAGTACACAACAGTCTGCAGTGAGGACCCCCAACTCTTCATCTGCACTATTCCAGCCTTTAGGTCCATGACTAGTCAACAATATGTTTGGCTTTGTATGTTAACTCTCTTTTCAGCCACCAGGTTCCAGATGCCAGCGGGATGCTGACCAGACTTCCCTGGACAGACGACCCCACCAATGTGTCCTGGAGCCCCGCTTCCCCAGAGCCCTGCCCCACTAGGGAAAGAGAGAGACAGGCTGGGAGTGTGGATCCACCTGTCAACACCCATGTTCAGCGGGGAAGCAATGACAGAAGCCAGACCTTCCACCTTCTGCATCCCACAGTGACCCTGGGTCCATGCTCCCAGAGGGATAAAGAACAGGAAAGCTGTCAGGGGAGGGGGTGGGATACGGAGTTCTGGTGGTGGGAATTGTGTGGAGTTGTGCCCCTCTTATCATACACTTTTATGTACAATGTCTCCTTTTTTAAATAAAAAAAATATATAAAGCATTCAATTGTTTAAGATATAACTCTAGCTGTAGTAGGTAACATGAATGTTATTAAAAATTAATAAATAAAATGAGACCATAAAAATAAAAAAATTCCACAATTTGAAAGAATTGAGGGTAGAAGATGGTGCAAGAGTAAGATTTATTCAGTCTTACAGTCTTGTAACCTACTATTAATCACACATATTAAAAATGAAGATAAAAAGAGAATTATTCAGAATAAAAAACCTAGGGTCAAGATGATTTTCATATTGTAGACAGTCTGAGAGCAGATCGTCATAAACTGAATTTCTCTAGCACCATGGAAGGTTTTTATTTTTGTTTGTTTGTTCATTTGTTTTTTACCAGAGCACTGTTCAGCTCTGGCTTGTGGTGGTATGGAGGATTGAACCTGGGACTTTGGAGCCTTAGGCATGTAAGTCTCTTTGCATAACCATTATGCTCTCTACCCTCCACCCAGAAAGTTTTTATTTTTTAACTGAGAAAGAAAAATCCCTACATTATATTTCTTCCTTTTATTGTACTTTCCTCATGGGTGAATCTCTACAATGGATTTTTACTGAAATGGAAATACTATATGTAAACAGAGTGACTAGAGTGTTAAAAGCTAGTGGGAGAGTAAGGGCTGGGAAAGATTCAGAGTTTCTGGTAAAAATCTAAGAGTTCGAAAAGATAAAAAAAAGAGCTACGATAATTTGATCTATGAATATATTGAAAACAGTAACCAGGTTTTTTCTTGATTATATTCCTAAGAAATAATAATTTTTTAAAAAGATGGAGGGGGTAGATAGCATAATGGTTCTGCAAAGAGATTCCCATGCCTGAGGCTCCAAAGTTCCAGGTTCAGTCCTCCATACCACTATAAACCAGAGCTGAACAGTAAGTGCTCTGGTAAATATAAATAAATAAATAAATAAATAAATGTAAATAAAATAAGAAGATGGGACTATTTATAATAGGAGTTAAGAGCTTCTTGGGGGATTACATCAATTTATTTGAACATAAGTCAGGAACCATGGACAGAATCAGCAGAAACAGAGAACTGTGTGGTATGGTTACATTTCCATCACTCAGAATGGAGTTGCTCCACAAGTAGAAAGGTTTCAAGGTTTAGATACCAGTGGCTCACGCTGGGAGACTTCTGCGGAGTCCTGGGACACACAGACACGGCTTACAGTTCTGACTGGCTGAATGACAGCGGTCCATCCTGCGTCTTGTGGTTCTAGATCCTTCTGCTGCAAAGGTGGGCCAAGTCAGGATAAACTCTCTCTCCTGTGCCTAAGACGGGGCACACCTGTCACAAGGTGCTGGCTTGTCCCCATGGGGATGCTGAGTGAAAAGACATACAGAACACATCTGACAGGGAGAACTTCAGGAAATACCTGGCTAAGTTTCCTTATTCCATATATTGGTCACTGAATCCAAAAAACGATAAACCATCTGCCCTGCGTTTTCAGGGGTAGTCAGAGGTGGAGCTGGGACTACACCCAGATTTCCTGACTCACAGTCCAGTGCTCTCTATCTAAAGCCAGTAGGAGCCAGGAGGTAGTCTTCTGTGGGATCAGAGTCAGGCAGCCCTCAGCAGCTGGGCCAACAGGAAAACAGTGACTCACAGAATCCAGTGTTCCTCTGGAATGCAGAAGAGGTGTGCCTTTCTTGCAGGCTGGAAGCCCTTTACAGTTTTTGTAAATAAAACCCTTTTTGAAATGCTCTGGGAGAGCTGGCCATTCTAACAGCCTTGCAGGCCAAGATCACTTCTGGTGAGACTTTGCACAGGCTCGGGCTGACAGACTGATGGGCCCTTTGATCAATGAAGAGAAACTTCTGCACGTGATGTTTACACCCTCAGTGACTTCTGCTTAGTCCAGAAGTCATGCTCACTGCAATGGCGGGAAAGTCGAGCAGCGTAATAGTAATAGAAAGCCGGCTGAAAGCATTAAAGTGGGTCTACATTTTTTTTAAAGTCAGGCTTTGTTATGTTTTAATCTAGGGGCATCTGAAAAAAAAAATCCAGGATGGGGGCCATGTGGTGACACACGGGTTGAACACACATTACAATGTGCAAGGACCTGGGTTCGAGCTCCCAGTCCCCACCAGCAAGGGGAAAGCTTCATGAGCGGTGAAGCAGGGCTGCATGTGTCTCTCTGTCTCTTTATCTCCCCCTTCTCTCTTGATTTCTGGCTCTCTCTATCCAATAGATAAATAAAAAATAATTTTTAAAAATAAAAAAGTTCTCACGGATCCCATCCATCAATCCTATTAATTAGGGATGAATACATTTTGACAGCCTTCAATCTATAACAGGTGAAAAAGATGAGTCCTAACAGAGAGAAGTGAGAAACTGCACATTTCTCAGCAACTATACTGTCAACCATTAAGTTAACAATTAAAAAAGAAAGTAAGTAAATGGAGGCGTTGGGTCCTAAGACCCACAGAGCACATGCGACCTTTACATTAGTGCTGCCTGACATCACGGCCACCCCTGGGGGAGCCCTGCCTTCCTCTCTGGACCACACGGAGAGACTGTACCACAGAAACACAGCCATACCACAGCATGGGCCTCGGACCTGGCCTCCAAGTCAGCAGAACACACTCCATTTTATTTGTTCTCAAACATTTCAAGGGTAGGGGTATAGCATAATGGTTATGCAAAGAGACTTTCATGCCTGAGGCTCTAAAATCCCAGGTTCAATCCCCCGCACCGCCTTAAACCAGAGCTGAGCAGTGCTCTGGTAAAAAGAAAAAAAAGACAGAAGAGCAAACACAAGTAGAACCTGAATTGGAGTTGGCGTATCGCACCAAAATAAAAGACTCTGGGGTGGGTGGGGCAAGAATACAGGTCCAAAAAGGATGGCAGAGGACCTAGTGGGGGCTGTATTATTATGTGAAAAGCTGAGAAATGTTATGCATGTACAAACTATTGTATTTACTGTAAAATATAAAACATTAATCCCCCAATAAAGTAATTTAAAAAAATAAAAAGTAAATAAAACATTTCAAATGCCTGGACAGGCTGACAAGCATTTATCTGCAAAACTACTAGAAGACCCTATTCAAATAGAAATAAAGTCTTAACTAATTACTGCCACCCCCACCCCTCCCCCAGGGAGGATTTAGTAGCATACACTCTGCTGTGACTCTCCGAGTGCTAAAGGATCCAGGGCACAGCCAGGTGCCATGCTAGGGATTCCTCAGGCTGACCTCTCCCCCTTCCCTGTCTCAGCATGGAGCCCTGCACTCCTGTTTACACTGCCAGTTCACTACCCTTCATAAATAAATTGATAGATAATAATAATAAAATAATCTCGTGCCTTCAGCAGTCCGGCAAGTCTCCCTCTCCTGCTATGCCTTCTCCCCTGGAAATCTCTTCCATCCAACTAGTAGGATTCCATGTGCTTTACTTCTACAGAAGTTATCGATGTTCTTGTTTAATCTCACACTGTCTGCATTCACTCACTAGTTGATTAGTTTAAAGTAAAAAGAAAAAGTTTACTGTTGTTCTGCTTCTAAATTCTGCTGATAAGACCTTCTGTGTTGATCGTCACATCAGGTTCGCTTGTATTCCTTGCGATGTGGTCTGTTTATATAATCACTGTTACCTGGGTCCCGCCCTGCCTGCAGGGTACTGGTTTAATCCCCACTGGTTAGATGGAAGCTTGCTATGTTCTGTTCCAGCTCTTTTTTTGCTCCACCCCCCTCTCCTAGTCATTTCCTTTCCCTTGACACTTCCGGTGAAGATGCATAAAAGGCGATGTATCTGATTAATAAGCGAGATACTGCTTCCCAGCTCAGCCATGAGTCCCTGGTCATCTGTCTCCCGCCCACGAAGCTAGACAGGCAACTGGCACCCCAAACTGGGACCTGGGACCAGCAGTTTACATTCTCAAAGCTCTTGAAAACAATGTAACCTTAGGTAGTGATTCTTATATTCACACAATGGAAACTTGAGAGCCTCCACTATGTTGTCACTGTTTCCCTTCTTTCCACACAAGAGCAGACTGGGTCGCTGCAGACCTCAGTCACCTTCAGAGACACCCTGTGAGGCTACACTCAAAAGTCAGTGCAAAGGTCAATTCCTGGCCCAATTCCTGACTTGTCCAGATCTGTTCTGGAGTCAGAGCCAGGCAGTGGGAACTGCAGCAATGAATTATCAGCAACATCCGAACAAAATGAAATGATCTCTTTTGCTGTATTGATTTGAAAAGAGTGAAAGGAAATATCAGATATGATTTGGATATGGGGCATAAAGATAAGACAGCATAAATATAGATTATCAATGTCAGGCAGCATCACTTGGACAAGTGCTCTACTGTAAAATCAGTGTTTCTGATAAAGATTCTGAATTTTTCATTTTTGTATACAACTAATGTTCATAGAACCATTTCATGTGAGCAGGCAAATACAGTCCTTCGTGGTAGACTCTCTGGCATATTCTGCTAAGAATAAACTTGGTTGCAGTGGTTCACGTAAATAGTGTCAAGGTAGCATATATAGTAGCTAGCAGTGTTATTAAAGCAGAAAACTCCACTGTTGGACATTTCCCAATGAATTTCTTTACAAATCTGTGGTTTCTAAGTTAAAAATTTTCTATTAAAGACAAGAAGAGGAGGGGATTTTGCCTCCATTTTCTCCTACACATATCTGGCTTAGTGAGTAGAGACATCTCCCATTCTCATAACCTGGGTACTTGGGGGTGTAACTGACCGGCATTCTACAATACACAGGACAGGTCTCCACAACAGGATTCTGACCCAAAACTTCAGCTGTACCTGGTTTGAAGACCTCACTTTGGGTCACCCTAGTGTCCTATCTTAGGGCCTGGTAGCCCCAGTGACACCAGCAGCGAGACTTGGAGAAGGCCAGGTGTGTCCTGCAGCAGACTAAGACACAGTATGGCACCTGGGCCAGCTCTCGGGCTGCGGTTAGCTTTCTGAGGTTTTTTCTTTAATTATCTTTATTTATTTATTGGATACAAAGTCAGAAATTGAGAGGCCGGGGAGGTAGAGAGGGAGACACCTGCAGCCCTGCTTCACCACCCGTGAAGCTTGCCCCTTGCAGGTGGGGACCAGGGGCTTGAACCCAGCTCCTTGTGCCACCACCGGGTCACAGAGGTTGCCTTTCTTGTTAGCTTCAACTAAATACTTAACCCTTTAAGCTGTTTTCTTTAAAAAAAAAAAAAAAAAAGTAAATAGCATATTGGTTATGCAAGAGACTCTCATGCCCGAGCCTCCAAAATCTCAGCTTCAGTCCCCAGCACAACCATAAGCCAGAGCTGAGCAGTGCTCCAGTGAAAGAGATAAAGAGAGAAAGAAAGAAAGAAAGAAAGAAAGAAAGAAAGAAAGAAAGAAAGAAAGAAAGGAAGGAAGGAAGGAAGGAAGGAAGGAAGGAAGGAAGGGAGGAAAGAAGAGGGAGTCTGGCAGTAGCGCAGCGGGTTAAGTGCATGTGGCGCAAAGCGCAAGGACCGGCTTAAAGATCCTGGTTCGTCCCCAGCTCCCCACCTGCAGGGGAGTCGCTTCACAGGTGGTGAAGCAGGTCTGCAGGTGTCTGTCTTTCTCTCCCCCTTTCTGTCTTCCCCTCCTCTCTCCATTTCTCTCTGTCCTATCCAACAATGACGACATCAATAACAACAACAATAATAAAAATTTTAAAAGACAGCAAGGGCAACAAAAGGGAAAATAAATTTTTAAAAAATTGAAAAAAAAAGAAAGAAAGAAAGAAAGAAGGAAGAAAAGTGAAAAAGGAAAGAGTGCATATGACATGAATCACAGATGCCTCATAAGGTCACAGAGAACACGGAATAAGCTGTATATATTGGTAGCTATACATAGATTTAAATTGAGGAAAAGTCCCATGATCCTCCCCTACCTCTCCCTTCCTCAAGGTTCAGGTCCTCTCTTTGCTTTAATTCCTTTGGAGGCAAAAATCAAACTTGGGCTGGGAAGTGACTCACCACTCAGCTCAGCGACTGCAGGAGAGTGTTTTTCTTTCTCTGAATATATTTCTTAAGAATTTCAGCCTGATCCTCAGCCCTTGTTGGTTGAATTCTCTCTGAGTGTTTAAGACACACACACACACACACACACACACACACACACACACACACACACACACACACTCTCACACAGCAAGCTATGGCACTAAGACATTTTCCAATTGTTAGGAATGAGTTTCTTAAATACCGAAAATAACCAGAGGGCAGAGAGCCCTGAAATCCTGTTACATAAGCAGATGTTGAAGGACCTGCATCTGAGGTTCCTTTCTGCACAGGCCAATCTCCAGGGTCCCCTCCCCAAACCTTTGCTGGATTCCCCTTACTGCTGCAGAGTCTCCACAGGGGCCTCTGAATGCCATGCTGCTCAGGACTGTCCTGTCAGGTAAGAGTGGCCAGGAGCCATGAGGCAGGACTGGCTTTTACCAGCAAGCAGTGGGCTGGGCAGGGACTTGGAAGCAGGGTGCTCCAGTTTCTCAAGGATTCAGGCCTCCTCTGAGCTCCTGCCTGGTTTGTCTCCACCTGGGACATGCTTCCTAGGAGGCCCCAACTGCCACCTTTGTCTCCTTAACTATCCTGCAGTTTGCCCAAAGCTTAGTTTGTTTGAAGTTTGTTTGTTTGTTACCAGAACCCTGCTCAGCTCTAGCTGATGATGGTGCAGGGGATGGAATCTGGGAATCTGGAGCCTCAGGTAGGAGAGTCTTTCCATAACCATTATCCTATCTACCCCTCCACAAAGTTTTTCTCTCAGTCTTTCTTCTTTCTTTCATTATTTCTTCCTTTCCTTCTTTCAACCAGAGCCCCACAGCTCTGATAGAGCTGTAGGGAACTGAACCTGGGACTTTGGAGCCTCAGGCATGAGAGTCTCTTTGCAGAACCATGATGCTATCTACCCCTGCCTGTTTTTGTTTGTTTGTTTTTCAATCACCAGAAATTGCATCTAGCTGACTAGTCACCCACATATCCTCCCATTCAAAAAATAAAAATACAAAAATGGAAAATAACCCACATCCTCCTTCCTACAGGATCTTGCCTGCCTGTGTCCCCTTCTTTCCTTTCTTTATTTCTTGGTTCTTTATTGATTTTTTTTTTCTTTCTCCTCCTCCCTCTCTGGCTTCCACTCCTTCCTCTGCTCCTCTCTCCCCCTCCTCCCGCCCCCAGGCTCCCCGTTTTGCCCTCTCCACCCTCCCCAGAGAAGAGTGTCCAGCCCCTCCCGGGGGCTGCCCCAAAGAGGCCCCTGCCTGCCCACCTACTATGAAAAGCGGCTCCTCCCACCTGCCCATAAAAGCCAAGCCAAGGGAACGCATGTTACCAGCAGCTGTGGGGAGCACTTTCCTGGCCAGCGGCTGGTCGGTCCGGTCCTGGTCCTGTCCTGTGGGAGACCCAGCCTCTCTGCCTGCTGGGATCCTGGTCAAGGTAAGATGAGGCTCCTGCCGGCCTCTGCCCTGCTGGTGGGTCTGGGGTGAGCCTCCTCTCCTGAATGCCGACTGTCTGGTGGGTGCCAGGTCAGCTGCTCCTTTAACTGGTTTGAAAACAAACTTCTGTTTGAACTATGAAATAAAAGTTCGTTTTGGGCAGAAACAGTCACATAACAATTTCCGAGATTTTTTTTTTCTCCTTTTAAATCACTTTTCCTTGGTTGCTGACAGTTGCTGAGGTGGAAATGTATGGGTTTAGGGGTGTTTCGCTGAACTTTGTCACTGTGAATATTTCAATTATCAGTGGAGGCAAAGGAAACTTTGTCCTATTGTCAAAAATGTACTTTCAAAGAACACAATTAGTGTCCTAAAAATACCTCAGTCAAAAGGTCTGCTAGCAATTTTGCCATGTTTTCCAAAACCCCCAAACAGCTTCTGTGAGTCTTTTTAAAAAATCTTTCCAGGTTTGAACACTTGGAAAAAATGATGTGAACGAACGGGTGCCCTTTAAACAGAGACAGTAATCAGGCTGCCGGTCGGTGGATAGGAAAGAACAAATCTGAGTTTATAAGCTGGGGCAGAACCACTATCTTCTCAAAAGGCCCTAAAGGAAGACTTGTGTGGGCAGTAAAGTGAATAAAAAACACTTGATGGGTTTCTATACACACTTAAACATAAAGTGTTTCGATATGTTTCCCAGAAAGAGAAAAGATACAAGCCAGATTATACAGTCCTTTTGCCGACACCCTAGGGTGGTAAAGAAAGATATGCTAGAAGACCCTGCAAATTCTAACTCCCCCTTGCAAGCCTCTCTCGTTTCATTCAGCCAGGGAACTTAAACTGTCCTGGTGAACACCCAGTGTTCAAGTGCCCTGGTCTGTTGTTCCTGGAGCCAGCTATCCACGTATTTCTTATCATCTTATTTCTGCCCTGTCTGTTGTTCCTGGAGCCAGCTATCCACGTATTTATTTCTGAATGAATGTGGTACACCTGTGAAGGGGGAAGCGCGCTCTGTGGCCCCCACCTGTGTAAAACCAGACACCTGGTGCAGAGGGTGAGTCGTCAGCCCTGCAGGTCGTGTGGATGAGCGTCTCCTGTGGAGAAAAGCCTTCTTCAAGTGCTTCCTCTGGAGTTTCACAAAACCACTTAGAAAAGTCAAAACCAAATCTGGCAGTCTGGAAACCAAACCACTAGTTCAGCCCTTGAAGGTTCTCAAAGAGAAGGCTAGTTATACTTTAAAATAAAAAATGGTTTATATTGTTTCACTTGAAAGGGAGAAATTCAGCAATAGATATGGATTAGGATTAAGGAAACTAAAATCATTAGAATTTTAACTGTCTACAAATTGTTTTCCTTATATCAAAGGATATAACAAAGGTTACTTGAAATCCTATTTGGCTTGGGAGAGATGTGATTCAATCTTAATATTCAAATGAAAGGATAGCAGGTAAAGCTCTTTTTGTCATGTGCAAAGTTGCTTCATTGGGAAAAACCACAAGAAGCCGGGTTTCTTTTAAGAAAATGATAAAAAATTGCCATTGGCAGAGATAACATTTGACCCGAGCATATTTACGTACCTTTTCCCTCAAGCCGCAGTGCAGGCTGCTTGCTCCATCTCTCATCAACCACGATGAGAACACAGATGTGGGCCAAGGCCAGACCAAGTGTGGGGCATGTCCTGGGTACTTACTCTGTCCTGGGAGTGCTAGACTCACATCCATCTTCACAGGAGTGAAGATAGACTGTTTCATTCACCGGGTCCTCTTGAGGGAAGTTACTTTTTCTGGGAGGGAAGAACAAAGTTTCCTATGTGAAAGGGTTCATCCCGTTAGTCCTCAGTTTGAAGCCGCAAAGCTGCTCGCTCACTCTCCCAGGGTTTGCTGCTCCTTTTCCCGGTCGTTGATCCACTCTGCCAGCTATGAACCACTTCACAGAAACTGCCTTTCCTGGGTGCCATCGGGATCAACCCTCTAAATAGCTGAGTGAGATCATTTCAGCTCAGAGGGTCCAGATTCCCAGGGGCCTTCATCAGGCACTTAAAATGAGTCTCCCTCCATAAGATAGCCATCCATCAGGTAAGATGGCGTTTCTGAAGTTTCTAGAAAAATCAGAGATGGGATTTCACAGAACCATCCCAGGGTCTCCAGTTTTACACAGGATGCAAAGATGAAGCATGAGTTCCTCTTTATAAAGATAGAGATGGACATAGAGGTAGAGGTAAAGGGAGAGATGAAGGGAGGGGGAGGGGACGGAAGTGGAGGGGAAGGGGGAGGTGGAGCTAGACAGCTACAGATACATCTGCCTTGGATGGGCTCTCTCCATGCCCATGCCGGTCCATACTCACTCTCAGACTGACCTGGAACAACTCCTGTCGTGTGGACTGACAAGACATGCTGCTTTCTGTTCTGCTAGAAACACAGGGCGTGCGTTTTGCTCATTCTTAAGAATCTACTACATTTGAGAAAGCACGCATTTTAGAGGCTATGCTGCTCTGAAAATCATAAAACAAAATTTTTTGTGATCAAAAAAGCCACACTGAGATCATGCTCTCAGCCACAAAGTGCCACTTCATCTTGATCATTATTTATGTGGAAAGTTAGAGAAGGTGCAGAAACTAAAACCTTATCTGTTCATGTTTTGTTGTTCTGAAGTCAATGAAACTGTCTCTGCTCCTAAGAACTGTCTAAACTGGGTCCTCCTAACAGGTGAGAGCAAGCTCAGCTCTAAAGACCAAAACAATAGGTCTGGCCCACATTAAATCCACAAGACTCTGCCAGTTATAATTTTTAAAGCTCTATTATGGGTATAAAAACCCTCAGAACATATTTTAACTAATGAGTGGTTCACAAAACCACCCTGACTCTCCCAAAAGAGCCAGTGTTGGAGAATTATTTGCAAGTTAGAAGCTGTGTTTGACTCCGTACCCACAGTCCCTATTGAAATATAGCCACATTCCCCAGTCTTTGGTCCTGCCAGTGACCCTCTGAGAACTAGATTTTTCTTCCTGCCTGAGCTTCCTTCTCTTTCAGTAAACTCCATGATCCTGTGTGTGTGTAACTTAAAAAAAAAAGAATTTGAGACCAGAATGCAGTCTTCTGAGAGAGGCATGATTCTAACCACTGAATAAAAGAAGTCACAGAGAAAGAAAAAGTTTTGGGGAAAATTAATGCCTTTTGGAATTTAAAGAATCTTTCACTTTGGCATTCTTTAAGTGGAGTCCTTATTACAAAAATCATCTAGAAATTAAACAAAGAAAGAAAAATGAATCACACAAGGTATCAGAGAATAATAGAAAGAAAAAGATTCCCAGTGACCTAGCACTCACCAGAAGTACTTAATTAGAACATTACTAGACTTCCCCTTTCCAGAGACAAGAGGAATGAAGAGTGGGAGAGAGAACTGACCACATTTCAGCACCAACAGAAAAAGCCACTAATCAGTGTTTTCAGCAGCATCTCTGCGAGCTCGCACTGAGGCAGGAGAGTCTACGTAGCTTTCCTCAAGCCTGTGACTTTGCAAGAAGCAGGGAATAGTAGTCACACAAGGTCAGGATATCTATAAGCTCTGCTCCCACACAGGCAAGTCCACAAGGTTATTTGAAAGCACCTGGAATCAAACTAAGTGATTAAAACAAAAATATCCCCCAAACCTGATTGAAATCAACTTCTCAGTGTAGCATACCAGCAAATGTTCAGACCACCTGGAGCTGGATTTATAAGATAATAAAGCACACCACGTGGATGTCTGGTAATCTCAATCAAATGTGTCTCCCATGCGTCTTCCTAGGAAACTAAAAATGGAGGCGTTTGTTTTCCCTTCAGCACAGGATTTGAAGATAGCATCCTGAGTCCTCTATGCTTACCTCTTTTCCCTCTTGGTGGTATAAACTTCTTTCTAATTCTTATACATCAAATTTCTGGAGTTCCATTCATATCTGTGGCTTTTCCTATTACCAGAAGTCTAATACTTCTCATAAACACAGCATATATTTTCACTCCAACAAATAAAAAGCCTTCAGTTTCATAAACCCCATTCAGATACCTACAAAAAAGGGAATTTAAAATTGATACTTGCTCACAGCAGCCGTCAAAAACAAAGTTTGGAGTGGCCTTTTTTTAGTGACTCCATATTCCGATTTATAAATAGTAGTGAAAGAATCCAAAAAAATAACTACGGAAATAATTCTTGGGATTAATTGGGAAAGAAGTTAAAGTTGAAGAGATTAGAAAGGAACAGAGAGGCTACTGTCGTGTCTGAAACACTGGTATGCATAACAGAGCAGTGTTAGAGTCCATCCAACCTGACACTGACATTGAGCTGCTACAGCCCATCCAAACTGACTCTGACACTGAGCTGCTAGAGCCCATCCAACCTGACTCTGACACTGAGCTGCTAGAGCCCATCCAACCTGACTCTGACACTGAGCTGCTAGAGCCCTTCCAACCTGACTCTGACACTGAGCTGCTAGAGCCCATCCAACCTGAATCTGACTGAGCAGCTAGAGCCCATCCAACCTGACTCAGACACTGAACTGCTAGAGCCCATCCAACCTGACTCTGACAGTGAGCTGCTAGAGCCCATCCAACCTGACTCTGACAGTGAGCTGCTAGACCCATCCAACCTGACTCTGACAGTGAGCTGCTAGAGCCCATCCAACCTGACTCTGACACTGAGCTGCTAGAGCCCATCCAGCCTGACTCTGACAGTGAGCTGCTAGAGCCCATCCAACCTGACTCTGATACTGAGCTGCTAGACCCATCCAACCTGACTCTGACACTGAGCTGCTAGAGCCCATCCAACCTGACTCTGACAGTGAGCTGCTAGAGCCCATCCAACCTGACTCTGATACTGAGCTGCTAGACCCATCCAACCTGACTCTGACACTGAGCTGCTAGAGCCATCCAACCTGACTCTGACACTGAGATGCTACAGTCCATCCAACCTGACTCTGACAGTGAGCTGCTAGAGCCCATCCAACGTGACTCTGACACTGAGCTGCTGGACCCAACCAACCTGACTCTGACACTGAGCTGCTAGACCCATCCAACCTGACTCTGACAGTGAGCTGCTAGAGCCCATCCAACCTGACTCTGATACTGAGCTGCTAGAGCCCATCCAAGCTGACCTTGACACTGAGCTGCTAGAACCCATCCAACCTGACTCTGTCACTGAACTGCTACAGCCCCTCCAACCTGACTCTGACACTGAGCTGCTAGAGCCCATTAAACCTGACTCTGACAGTGAGCTGCTAGAGCCCATCCAACCTGACTCTGACACTGAGCTGCTAGAGCCCCTCCAACCTGACTCTGACAGTGAGCTGCTACAGCCCATCTAAGCTGACCCTGACAGTGAGCTGCTAGAGCCTATCCATCCTGACTCTGACACTAGCTGCTAGACCCATCCATCCTGACTCTGACACTGAGCTGCTAGAGCCCATCCAACCTGACTCTGACACTGAGCTGCTAGAGCCCATCCAACCTGACTCTGACACTGAGCTGCTAGAGCCCATCATCCTGACTTTGACATTGAGCTGCTAAACCCATCCAACCTGACTCTGACACTGAGCTGCTAGTCCCATCCAACCTGACACTGACAGTGAGTTGCCAGACCCATCCAACCTGACACTGACAGTGAGCAGCTGGAGCTCATCCAACCTGACTCTGACAGTGAACTGCTAGAGCCCATCCAACCTGACTCTCACAGTGAGCTGCTAGAACCCTTCCAACCTGACTCTGACACTGAGCTGCTAGTCCCATCCAACCTGACACTGACAGTGAGCTGCTAGACCCATCCAACCTGACTCTGACACTGAGCTGCTAGACCCATCCAACCTGACTCTGACACTGAGCTGCTAGACCCATCCAACCTGACTCTGACATTGAACTGCTAGACCCATCCCACCAGACTCTGACACTGAGCTGCTAGAGCCCATCCATCCTGACTCTGACACTGAGCTGCAAAACCATCCAACCTGACTCTGACAGTGAGCTGCTAGAACCCATCCAACCTGACTCAGACACTGAGCTACTAGAGCCCATACAACTTGACCCTGACACTGAGCCGCTAGAGCCCATCCAACCTGACTCTGACACTGAGCTGCTAGACCCATCCAACCTGACTCTGACACTGAGCTGCTAGACCCATCCAACCTGACTCTGACATTGAACTGCTAGACCCATCCCACCAGACTCTGACACTGAGCTGCTAGAGCCCATCCATCCTGACTCTGACACTGAGCTGCAAAACCATCCAACCTGACTCTGACACTGAGCTACTAGAGCCCATCCATCCTGACTCTGACACTGAGCTGCAAAACCATCCAACCTGACTCTGACAGTGAGCTGCTAGAACCCATCCAACCTGACTCAGACACTGAGCTACTAGAGCCCATACAACTTGACCCTGACACTGAGCCGCTAGAGCCCATCCAACCTGACTCTGACACTGAGCTGCTAGAGCCCATACAACTT
>NC_080175.1:99644838-99650158 GCF_950295315.1 Erinaceus europaeus
GTGAAATAGTAATTGTTTTTCTGAATTGATAGATCGTATGTGAAATTTTGAAAAATCCAATGACTAAGCATGGTTATAAAAACAGTCCTTTAAGTATCTCTTGAACGCTGTTTCTCCTCGGCTCTCTGTCGTTGTGTTTATATCACGGAGTATTTAGGCACTGGTGTCATCTGGTGTGCAGAGACTAAAGATAATTAGTCATGTCATCTGCTACTTGCCCACCTAACTTAATAGGCCTGCGTGTGGGTGTCAGCTGTTGACTTCTCCAGGAAATAAAGTGTATTCAGACTGTTGGGGAAACGTCTCTTGTCTCTGTGAGCTAGATGAAGCAGCTGTTTTCTCTGAGTCCGGACCCACAGCCTCCGTAATAAAAGCTTCATGTCTTAACGCTAACCAGGACTGGCTTGAGCAGGTCCGCCACTACCTGGAAGCAGAGGGCTTCCACTGCTGCCTTCAGGTTAGTAGGACGGCAAATCCTAAGAGCCTCTTGATGTGTATCTCTTCAGCTGTCACATAGTGTGTACTCGAGATGTAAGCTCAGCCTTGGTTCATAAATTCAAGGTAACTAAACGTCATGGAACGTCTTGAAAGCACTCCACATAGTGACGCCCCAGTCTTAGAGTCCAAGTGCCATGGTATCCATTGACGCTGTTTTTCCAGTCTTGTGTTAAGTAAAGCCAAGAAGTATGGGAGCAGAGGCGCTAGGTGGAGCTATGAATGTGTGACTTAGGTGGCCAAAATAGCTGGGCTGGGAAAATAGAAGAAAACAGATCTGCCAGAGGAAGATGCATATGGAATCCGTATTTGGATCCACAAGTGCTAGGTCCAATGCGCCCTTCTAGCTCTGTCTTCTGCTCAGATGAGTAAGAATTCAAAGTCGTTGGCCTGGATAGGGAGCCAGGGGGCTGTGTGCTTTGGAATAGAAATCTGACTCATTCCCAGAGGGGGGCTTCCCATTTGAATTCTTTCTGATAAAAGACAGGACACACTGTCCTTTAGAATTTGTGGCTAGAATGCAACACAGGAACACATCACATTGTTGTTTAAGCTTCTCGGAATAAATCACCCGTGTTTCAGCAATGCTAGCTATGTCCAGGCTTGTACAAATTTATCTGAAAGGAAAACCCAAGCAATCTTAGAAAATACTTCTTTGCAAGGTCACGACCGGCCAGACTAAATGTTGAGTGCAGCAACAAGCAGACCTCTGCAGCTGGGGGTCGGGGAGAGACAAGGGCAGATGAGGCCTGGGGCCAGGAGTTGAAAGGAGAGTCCTTGTGTCCTGCTACAAATAGACCCTCCTCTCAACACCTCAGTCAGCTGGGGGGAAGGCGTGGCCGTGAGGAAGCAGAAATGGGCATAGCATTGTTCTCCAACCACGATGACCCAGAACCCACGTCAGATTTGGTGGGACCTCTGGGGAGCAGCCAAGGTTCAGCCTGGCCTGCAGCTGAAGCAAACGCCTTTCCACTGTTTCCATTGCCTAGCTGTGTGTGGATGGCTTGTTAAGACCTGACACACCTGAATAATTCACAACGCTTTGGGGGTAGAGCTCAATTAGGATCATAAAAATAACCTCCTGGCATATCAGAGAAGGGTGATGTTCCCAGGAAAACAGGGCCAGTCTATCTCTAAGGCTGATGTCAACAGAGATGAAGCTAAGAGGTTGGAATGCACGTCTGCACTGAGTGCTGGAAATAGCCGGACTCTTTCTGGACGTCATTTCTCCTCTTGTGCCTGAATTCATACATCTTAACCAGATGATCAGTTGCCAAATAAAGGCTTCACCAGGTACAGCCACTCGAGCCCTTCATAAGTGTTTCACAGGTGATACTCTATCAGCGAGTGTGGACTAGCTGGGCCAGCAGAGTAAACGGACTGTGATCACAGTGCCTGGGAATGCCTCCTGGTACTTTTTCACAGAGCCAACGCACAAAGGAATAAATTTCTAATAAGCATCTAACCTTTTAAGATTCCGCAAGAGCATTTTGTACTTGTTTGTTTCTTACAACACGGAGAATAATTCTACATGTCTCGAATAGCCAAGAAAGGTCAAAGGTAAGTGAAAAAGGGAAAAGAAACAATAATTAAATTATAACTTTTAATCCTCAAAAGACCTACGTGCTCAGCTGTCAATATTTTGACACTCGTCAAAAGATAATTCCAGGCAACAAGTCCCTGTGACCTAAACATTGTATTTCAGCCGGAGAAACGGGTTGTGATCATGGTTCTATAGTGTGTAAAACCTTTGAGGATTTCTTGTCCAACATTTTCCAAAGGGTATTTCAGAATCAGTGGTACCCAGAATACTAATCAGTGTTTCCACAGAAAGAGATTCTAGGGTCAAATACATTTTAAATGCTCAGACGATATTACACATTCTCCGTCACCACAAAGACCTGTGGTGCTTTTTGGCTGACTGGTTCTGTATTACAGACTTCCTTGGTGTCTGTGACGATGTCTGTGATGTAAGGTTATCTCTTGAGACTGGTAAACTCTGGGACAGCGTGGGAACAGCTTAGGAGTGTTGGTCTCCATTGTGCCAAGATTTTCTTGACATGGCACGTCTGGTGTCACTAAGTAAGTAATACCTGCTGAGTGTCAGTGTAGATTATGTACTGTGTCAGGCCACAAAACCGGAAATAATCCCAGTATGTTTTTCTTTCTTTTTTAAAAAATAGCTTTATTTATTTATTATTGGATAGAGACAGAGAGAAATTGAGGGGAGGAGGGGACAGAGAGCGAGAGAGACACCTGCAGCCCTGCTTCACCACTGGTGAAGTTTCCCCCATGCAGGTGGGGACCAGGGGCTTGAACCTGGGTCCTTGCGCACTGTAATGTGTGAGCATTTAACCAGGTGCGCCACCACCTGGCCCCCAGTATGGTTTTCTTGTACAAAACATTTTATTGATTCATTGTCTATTGAATAGAGACAGAGAAATTGAGAGGAAAAAAAGAAGACAGAGGAGAGAGACAGAGAGATGCCTGCAGCCCTACTTCACCATTCGTGAAGTTTTCCCCCTGCAGGTGAGGCCAGGGGCTTGAACCCGGCAACTTGTGCCCTGTAACATGTGCTCTCAACCAGGGGCGCCACCCCCTGTCCCTCCCTGTGACTGTCCATCACAGATGAAACAGGAACAAAAGAGCGGATGAGCCTGTTGTGGTTCTGTAGGCTAGTTCTGTTACGTAATGACACATATAATACATCTGCACAGTGTATAAATATGATCAGTGATGCAGATGATGATACAATGCCAGGACGCTCTAGGTGCGTTATCTACTATAGGTGGGTTGATGCCACGTTGTTATAATGGACCTGTAATTTCCTCACATTTCAACCAACCAATCATCTACCTAATCAGTCAGAATTAAATGATCTTTCTTTCCTGTACTTTCCAGACATAGTGGCAAATAAGGGGCCTCTAGGACTCCATAATGAACACGGAAACCTGTGAGCTTACAATCATTTCCCATTTGCTTACTGCCTTTATTGCCACCAGAGTTGTCACTGGAGCTTGGCGCCCACCCACGACAGCCACTTCTTTCATTTTTTCGTCCTCTCCTTATATATAATTTTTGTTTTGTTTTATTTCTGATAAGAAACTGAGAGTGGGGTGCTGCCAGTGGTGCTCCAGGTTAAGCACACGTGGCGCAAAGCCCAAGGACCGGCGTAAGGATCTGGGTTCGAGCCCCTGGCTCCCCACCTGAGGCGAGATGTCCATTCACAGGTGGTGAAGCAGGTCTGCAGGTGTCTCTCTTTTTCTCCCCCTCCTTTGTCAATTGCTCTCTATCCTATACAATAAAGTGGGGAAAAAATGGCCTCCAGGAACAGTTGATTTGTAATGCTGGCACCAAGCCTCCATGATAACCCTGGAGGTTAAAAAAAAAGAAGAAGAAGAAGAAGAAGAAGAAGAAGAGAGAGAGGGTAGAGGTATATAAAAATGGAAAGAGGAAGAGAAACACCCACCACACTGCTTTACTGCTCTGCTCTTGAAGCTTCCTCCCTGAAGGTGGGGGCCAAGGGCTAGAACCTGGATCCCTGAGCCCTATGATGTGCCATCCCCCCAGCCCCAGTAGCTTATTTTTAATGCTGTGAGTCAGCCGACACCACTAGTCGGACATCTTCCTTAGCGTTACTTTATCACAGTAGTAGGAGTTGAATTCTGATACAGAAACACACTTAATGATAGCCTAGTGTGTCTTGCTATATTGTGGACCACTCCATTTTCCTAGGAGTCTAAGATCCCCCACCTGCATCAAATCTGTTTCTGTTAAGGACCCATTCTGGAAATCCTCCTTTCCCTTGACAAAGACACTGCCTAGAGACCAATGGTTAACCAAGTGAAATGCCTTCTCCTTTAAGAAAACAAATAGCGGGAGTCGGGTGGTAGCGCAGCGGGTTAAACGCCTGTGGCACAAAGTGCAAGGACTGACATAAGGATCTCGGTTCGAGCCCCCAGCTCCCCACCTGCAGGGGAGTCGCTTCACAGGCAGTAAAGCAGGTCTGCAGGTGTCTGTCTTTCTCTCCCCCTCTCTTTCTTCCCTTCCTCTCCATTTCTCTGTCCTATCCAACAACAACGACATCAATAACTACAACAACAATGAAAAACAACAAGGGCAACAAAAGGGAAAAAATAATATATATATCTTAAAAAATAATAAAATAAGTAGCCTCCACCTTCTGCTCCCCATAAAGATCTTTGGTCCACCCTCCCAGAGGGAGAAAGAACAGGGAAGCTTCCAATGGAGGGGTTGGGACACGGAACTCTGGTGGTCGAACTGTGTGGAATTGTACCCCTGTGATCTTACAATCTTGCTGACCATTATTAAGTTACTAATAAAAAAATTTAAAAAAATAAGTAATTCATAGTCATCCAAGAAAGAAGGGAGAAACTTGGGCCAGGCGGTGGCGCACCTGGTGAAGCGCACACATTACAGTGCACACATTACAGTGCACAAGGACCCAGGTTCAAGCCTCTGGTCCCACCTGCACAGGGCCACACAGCTATGAAGCATCAGAACCAATGTCCCCATCCAGGGATTTCTCCAAATTCCATGGCCTTCCTGCTCCCCCAAGACATCTACTTCTGTCTTAAAAGAGAGAGGGAGGAAGGAATCCATAAGATAATGACTCTAACTCAAAATAAAGTGAGAAAATTCCAGTGACTCTGTTCCTAGACTCTGCTGGCTGGTTCTGCTCACTGTTGAATACTGTGGCTTCTCCTCCTTCTCCTCCTCCTCCTCCTCCTCCTCCTTCTCCTCCTTCTCCTTCTCCTCCTCCTTCTCCTCCTCCTTCTCCTCCTCCTCCTTCTCCTCCTCCTCC
>NC_080175.1:99655358-99677858 GCF_950295315.1 Erinaceus europaeus
GTATTCTCCCCATCCCCACTCCCACCCCAGAGGCTTTTACTTTGGTGCGTTATGCCAATACCAGTTCAGGTTCTACTTGTGTTTTCTCTTCTGATCTTGTTTTTCAACTTCTGCCTGAGAGTGAGATCATCCCATCTTCATCCTTCTGTTTCTGACTTATTTATCTCAACATGAATTTTTCAAGGTCCATCCAAGATCAGCTGAAAACGGTGAAGTCACCGTTTTTTACAGCTGAGTAGTATTCCATTGTGTATATCTAGACCACAACTTGCTCAGCCACTCATCTGTTGTTGGACACCTGGGTTGCTTCCAGGTTTTGGCTGTTACAAATTGTGCTGCCAAGAACATATGTGTACACAGATCTTTTTGGATGGGTGTGTTGGGTTCCTTAGGATATATCCCCAGGAGAGGAATTGCAGGATCATAGGGTAGGTCCATTTCTAGCTTTCTGAGAGTTCTCCTGACTGTTCTTCAGGGGTTGGACCCATTGACATTCCCACCAGCAGTGTAGGAGGGTTCCTTTGACCCCACACACTCTCCAGCATTTGCTGCTGTTACCTTTTCTGATGTGTGACATTGTCACAGGAGTGAAGTGATATCTCATTGTTGTCTTGATTTGCATTTCTCTGACAATCAATGTGTTTTTATTGATCAGAGACAACGCTTTTATATATTAGGACCAGAAGTGACAAGTCAGAAAAGGAAATGGCTAGGAGAGGGGGTAGAGAAAAGGAAAGAGTGGGCTAATGGTAGAAACTCCCTTAGCAACTGTTGAGAAGGTTTTAACAGGTGGGATTAATTAACACCCTGCAAGCAGGGCTGGTCACCAGGTAGAAAGAAGAGAGATCAAAGGTGGGGATCTTTCAGGCAAAACAATGATGATGTCAATAGGCCACAGTGTCAGCCATGGAGGATGGAGCAGAGCAGGGGGGCTGGCTTAAGGCCCGACAGTGGTAGGGGGCAAGCTGGCACCCAGGGAAGCTGGAAGTAAAGCTGGTCTCAGAACTGCAAACTAAAGTTTGTGCCAGGGGCCACCCTACAGACAGTCGGAGGTCCAGAGTCCCTGTCCCCCTCCTCCCCACCCACCCTGAAAGCACATCCTCATGTCTCTCACTTGCTCCACTGCCTTTCCCTTGCCAGAAAATCACCAGCATGAGTTATTTTGATGATAAAACCATCCTCCTGAGGTTAGAGCCCACTTCCTCCACCCTTCTTTGATCTCCGCAGGATTTTTTGTTTTTTCATTTTTGGAAAGACCATATCGGCAAACTCCTCCCACATACTCCAGATTTCACAGTGGCTGTTTTGGAACTCTGCTGTACTGTGCATGTCAGCCAAACTCTGCTAGAGAGAGCCCCACAAAGACCTGTTGACACCTTGCAGCACAATTTCACAAAATGTTCTGGGAAGAGATAATTTTCTAATTATACCACCGAACTCTGCTTAGGGTATCTTTCCAACCACTTGGTTTCCAGTGGTGGGAAGAGTCTGAGGGTGAAATTCGACCCAATGTGCATACTTTCCTTATTCCCTGCCTGATTCTTTTTTCCATTTTAGTACTGGGAAATAATGTTTGGAACACTAAGCCTTGCTTTCCCAATACTTACCTGGAGAGACAACACGAAAGAAATGGGTCCATACTCCCAGAGGGATAGAGAATGGGAAAGCTATCAGGGTGAGGATGGGATACGGAGTTCTGGTGGTGGGAACTGTGTGGAGTTGTACCCCTCTTATCCTATGGTCTTGTCATTATTTCCATTTTATAAGTAAATAAAAAAAATAATAATATATTAAAAAAGAAAGGTAACTCCTTCTTAGCCTTAGACCCTGGGTGAGCTCCATTCAAGACTGTCTTTCCTGATTCACTAAGCAAATGTTCCCGAGAAAACTGCATTCCTAAAACCTGTGAGGATATCCACATCCCATGAAATGCTGAGCTAAGTCTGCATTCTCCCATAACCTCCGTTCACAGCCTTCTGACCATGGCAGTGCTCTACTTTGACTGCTGTCCTCTGCACCAGAACAGAGTCAGCTCCACAGGACTGGGACAGAGCTGAGTTTTCAGATGCTAGAAAATTCTGGATCGTAGGAGTTGCTCCAGAAATATTATTAAACTGAACTGCACACAGGCTTAAACCTGGAACCCCGGTATTTGTGCATATTATTAAGCTGCCCATCAATTTTTCAGAGTTTTAAGGACTACTCAGTTCCAGCAGTTAATGTAATTCCACTTCTAATAGAAAGTGATAAAGTAATTGAAACAAGTTTACATGAAGAATTTGGTTTAAAAAACAGAACGTACAAATTCTGCCTATGTCTTTCTGTACCGAGTGTGCCCTGGCACCCATTCTAGTTGAGCTGTGAGGTCACCCTGAGAGTTCTCAAGGGCAGCAGGAGATGGCTGGTGATCTGGTGATCACAGAATCACTTTTTAACTTTTCCTATAATGGTGTTTTGTGTCTGTTCTTGAGAGGTTTTTAGGATAAAGCTTAAAACAAAGAATTTATATATCAAAATTCAAAGACAAACAGTGATATATAATGAAATCCTTCTTTTGAAACTTATTTTATTTTCACCTCAAGGGTTATTGCTGGGGCTCTGTGCCAGCACTATGAATCCGCTGCTCCCAGTGGCCATTCCCCCCCCCCTTTCTATTTTATTTGGCTGGACAAAGAGAAATTGAGAAAGGAAGAGGAAACAGAAGGGGAGGGAAAAGATAGACACCTCCAGACTTGCTTCACAGTGGGGGCTTGAACCTGCAACCCCTTTGTGCATGGTGACAGGTGCCCTTAACCGAGTGTGCCACCACCCGGCCCTCAAGGCAGCCCATATATATATTTTTTTTTTCCTTTTGTTGCCCTTGTTTTTATTGCTGTTGTATTTATTGTTGTTGTTATTGATGTCGTTGTTGTTGGATGGGACAGAGAGAAATGGAAAGAGATGGGGAAGACAGAGAGGGGGAGAGAAAGACAGACACCTGCAGACCTGCTTCACCGCCTGTGAAGCGACTCCCCTGCAGGTGGGGAGCCGGGGGCTCGAACCGGGATCCTTACTTCACACCACGTGCGCTTAACCCGCTGCGCTACTGCCCGACTCCCAAGGCAACCCCTTTTTAATCACACCCTCAACTCCCGTTTCCTGTGCAAGGAGAGCCCAGCTATGAACTCACTCACATGGCGATGCCCTGGGGACAGATTTCCGGGTTGTATACTAAAACAGAAGACGGCCCAGGTGTCCTAGAGCAAAGCACAGTTGTCATTGGGACGGGACTGTTGCCCAGACTTATCTGGACTTCCCCCTAAAAATTCTCTTTCCTCTCCGCCACCTCAAAAAACAAACAAACAAACAAATAGAATGGGTCTCTGGGAAGGAACAGACCCTGTCCGTGAAGGAACAGGGCGCGAAAAAGAAAGTGGCCTGCCATCGCTGTGTGTTCCCCTTGAAGCTCTAGTCAGAGGCTGAGAGAGGAAAACACAATAAAGCAAAACCTGCATTCAGCAATGTCGATTATTTCTGAGTAAAAAGGAAATCGTTATTGTAAGCCGTCAAGACTCAGGAAACAAAATTAAAGAGGAATAATAACGAGGGAACTAAAACCGAGGAAATAAGTCAAGAGCAGGAGAGAGAAGAGTCGCCACGGGGCTGTGTGTCTGGGCCACTTGTTCAGCTGTGGTAGGGAGCTGCAGTCCGACTGTCAGCTCTGCACAGGGCTGTCTGTGCCAGTCAGAATGAGATGATGCTGTGGCCAGGATGGGGACAGCCGTGCCTTCCCATGTACGCATGACAGGATGATGCTGTGACTAGGATGGGGACAGTCGTGCCTTCCTTTTGCGCATGGCACGCTGAGGTCAAAGGCACTCGGTCACTAGTTCGCAAACGGCTTATGGACCACTCCCATGAATAAGTGCTAAGAAGAAAAACATTCAGACTCAAGCTATCTGACTTCCAGCCCATGCTTTCTAGAATGTTAACAAGTTGGAAACATCTGCTGTGAAGTTATAACTCATTTTTTCCTCTTTTTTAAATTTTTATTTTGGAAAGTGATTTAATAATGATGAAAAAGATTGTAAGATCACAGGGGTACAATCCCACACAATTCCCACCACCAGAGTTCCCTGTCCCACCCCCTCCATTGGAAGCTCCCCTGTTCTTTTTTTTTTTTTCCTCCAGGGTTATTGCTGGGCTCAGTGCCTGCACCATGAATCCACCGCTCCTGGGGGCCATTTTTCCCCCTTTTGTTGCCCTTGTTGTTGTAGCCTCGTTGTGGTTATTATTATTTCCATTGTGATGTTGTTCGTTGTTGGATAGGACAAAGAGAAATGGAGAGAGGAGGGGAAGACAGAGAGGGGGAGAGAAAGACAGACACCTGCAGACCTGCTTCACCGCCTGTGAAGTGACTCCCCTGCAGGTGGGGAGCCGGGGGCTCAAACAGGGACCCTTACGCCGGTCCTTGCGCTTAACTCCCCTGTTCTTTATCCCTCTGGGAGGATGGGCCAAAGATCTTCATGGGGAGCAGAAGGTGGGAGTTCTGGCTTCTGTCATTGCTTCTCCGCTGGACATGGGTGTTGGCAGGTGGACCCACACCCCCAGCCTGTGTCTGTCTGTCTGTCCTTAGTGGGGCAGGGCTCTGGGGAGGGGAGGCTCCAGGACACATGGGTGAGGGTGTCTGTCCAGGAAGGTCAGGATGGCATCATGGTAGCGTCTGATTTGGTGGCTGAAAGGCAGTAAGATATAAAGCAGGACAAATTGTTCAATAATCAGGAACCCAAAGGCAGGAATAGAGCAGATGGGACTAGGGGTCTTCCATTATTCACTTCTTGATGAACGGTATAAACAAGAAGCAAGGGCAGGCATGGCAAAAGCACGTATGTTCTCACATCACTGCCATGCGCACGGGAGGGCCTTCCCAGTAGGGAACACATTCAGCATTGTGAAGTCATGCCTGAGGGCAGTAGCGCAGATCTGTCCGCAAACCCTAAGTCAAGGCAGAGCAGGGCTTGGAAATGCGAGACTCTCCTCTGGACATCACTGTTGCCCATCAGGGAGCTTTGTGGCGACTGGCACTGCTACCCCACCTCCTGGTAACAGCCGCTTCCTTTTCTAATGTAGGAGCAAGGAGACAACTTGAAAATCGAATGACCTTGAGAAACAACATAAAAAATAAATTAAAAGCAGAGAAAAATAGAATAGTTATTCAGTAGTTACATAAAAATGGTGTGTGAGTCACGGGGGAATGAGTCATTCTAGTAGAAGCAAGTGTGGCCATCACCGCATGATCGATTGTCTTGTTTTCAGCCTTCGGAAGACCTTTTGGGTTTTGTTTTTTCTCTCCCTAAAACCTTTCCCCATTTTCATTATTTTCTTCAAAACTCCTGGGATTCTTTTACACATCTGCAAAACCACTGTCAGTTCCAGGTTCTTTTTTTGGTGCTTAACCAAATCTGGCTCCCACTCCCTCAGGAAAGGAAGTCAGTTCTCAGCAGACAAGTCAGTGGAGGTGACCTAATGCCTGGGGGAGTTGGATGTTGGACTCCTGCGCAGGAAATGACAAGATTTCAGGCCTGTCTCGTCCTCATACTACTGGCAAACGGAACTACCTCAGAACTCACAGGGAAATAGATGAAATCATGGAAACACAGGTGAATTTGACCATCGGACTTGAAGGAGAAGATCTGGTGTAGAGAGCAGGCTAGAATTAGAATGAACTGTGTGGTTCCTTCTGGACACAATGTCTTAGGGGAAAACCAATGAACTAGGGACATTGGTCTCTGCCTGTCTCCCCCTCTGGTGATGCTGACCTCAGCCTCCAGACAAGGACTGGCTGAGAAGAGGAGACATACATGCATTCTGATACTATCAATCAAGAGAGGACATGCATTCTGATACTATCAATCAAGAGGAATAATGGTCTCAGTTTGTGACTTTTGTTTCCACTAGTAAAAATACTTGACCTCTATTAAATTTAGGTAAACTTGGAAGTGAACAAAATAGACAATCTGTTCACTTTGGAAAGGAATAAAGATATCTTTTGAAATGCGAGATTTTAAGAGGTTAGAATAGAATGCACTTACGGTTATTTAGGGCAGAAACCAAAATCAAATCTTATTATCTCCACCAAGAACCATGAAGAAAAATCCAGTTATTTGTGACTATGTCAGTGGTACTTTCTTGGAGGAAAGAGATCCCACACAGTTCCTGGAAACTCTACCTCTCTAAGAAGATGACATTTTTGTGAATTGAGAGTAAAGAGCTGAGCAACATATGGAGTGAATTTCCTTACCCTTAGAATACTGAGATATTTGACATGGAGGGAAAACCATTTGGCAGGTTGCATTGACCAAGCAGATGGCAAAAGTCACTGCAGTCTACCCTGGTTGGTTGCTTTTCATGGACCACCTCCCAGCCTGCAGGACAGCCAGCTCCATGATTTACAAGCCCTGAACTGAAAGCCAGGCAGCTCAAGGGCTACTTTCTCTTGGCTTGTGAAATGCAGCATTCTCCCCCCCCCCCCCCCAGTGTGCAGAGATGCCCTAAGAAAAAAGAGCTGAATTGTTCAAAAAGTATTTCAAACAACATCAGCAGTGACTGTTTGGGGTTTTGTTTGTTTGTTTGTTTGTTTAATATAATATAACCTAATCCAAGAAAGATTTTTAAATTTTTATTTATAAAATGGAAATATTGACAAGACCATAGGATGAGAGGGGTACAATTCCACACAATTCCCACCACCAGAACTCTGTATCCCACCCCCTCCCCTGACAGCTTTCCTATTCTTTATCCCTCTGGGAGCATGGACCCAGGGTCATTGTGGGATGCAGAAGGTGTAAGGTCTGGCTTCTGGAATTGCTTCCCCACTGAACATGGGTGTTGACAGGTTGATCCACACTCCCAGCCTGTCTCTCTCTTTCCCTAGTGGGGCAGGGCTCTGGGGAAGTGGGGCTCCAGGACACATTGGTGGGGTTGTCTGTCCAGGGAAGTCTGGTCGCATGCTGCTAGCATCTGGAAACTGGTGGTTGAAAAAGAGTTAAGATATAAAGCAGAACAAATTGTTGACTAATCATGAACCTAAAGGCTGGAATAGTGCAAATGAGATTTTGGGGTCTCCTGCCCCAACAAGCAGGGTGGTGAACAGGGGCTAGGAACCCAATGAAACCTGAAATGAAGGAACATGAGACACGAGAGAACGAGAGCAAGTCAAGTTTCTGATCAAGCTGTAAATTTTATTGTGTGCACAGGCATTATAAGGCTTTGGGGAAGGAGAGGGAATGCTGGAGGAGGGGGGAGGAAGAGCAAACTTCAAAGCGGAATGTTCCTTGCAACAAATGGCAGGAACCAAACTGTGTGTTGACTCACTTGTGTTGACTCACTTGATTACTGATAAATGGTTTACCTAAGGGGAAATGGCCTGCCCAGGGGGGAATTAACATTTGTCTTGAGGGGTTCCGTTGTCTCAAAGCTTATCATCTATAAAGCAGAGAAATGGCTCCTGGCAGTCTCCATTTTGGAGAAAGCTAGTAGGTCTATTTTAGGTGTGTTCCAAGGGGCCCATGACTTTATTAGTTTTTGCCTGAGCCTGAAATCTAATATGCATGTGGACCCAGGTTATTGTCTGGGGAGATGGTGTCATAGTTGGAAAAAGGACCAGAAAGCTGCATCAGGGCAGAGAGTAGCTCCCAAATATGGGGAAATTGTATAAATATTGTTAACTGTAAACCCCATCAATTTGATCTGGGGCCCATATCCCGCACAGGAGCCTGTGTGACCTCTGCATCCCTGTAGGTCTGAGCTCACAGTCTGTGGTCACGACTAGGAACATTCCAGGCTGTGGCAACTTCAGGACCCGTCTTCCTCAGGTGGTAGGTAGAGTATGTTGTCCAGACTCCCCTCGGAGAATAGGACATTCCCTGCCACTGTTGATCCTCACTGAGAGTAAGGTCCTGTAGGGGTCCATCATGCTGTTCCTGATGGAGATGACCAGTGACAGTGGAGAGAGGGATCTGTTAGAGGTCCAGGCCCATCCTATCTGTGTGGGAATCCCAGGACTCCCTGACTAGGGCCCCAGCTGATGGGGTGGCCCGTTAGTGACTAAAAAGTCAGCATTGAAGTGTGCCAGTCTCTTGCCCTTATTCAGCTTTTTTTCAGTAGTCCTTACATTATCTGACAAGTTTAGCTTCAGAGTGACTGAGGGAAGTGAAATAGGAAGTAGGTGAGGAGGGTGTCTAGGTCTAAGTAGAAACTATTTGAATAGGTACTTTATGGTGTCCTTTTTAAACCTTTCTACTTGCAAGAAAGATTTTTTTAATTTTTATTCGTAACTTAATAATGATGAACAAGATTGTAAGATAAAAGGGTCCAGTTCCACACAGTTCCCACCACCAGAGTTCCGTGTCCCATCCTTTCCATTGGAAGCCTCCCTATTCTTTATCCCTCTGGGAGCACAGACCAAAAATTCTTTATGGGGAGCAGAAGGTGGGAGTTCTGTCTTCTGTCATTGCTTCCCTGCTGTACATGGACATGGGCATGGGCAGGTGGATCCACACCCCCAGCCTGTTCCCATCTTCCAAGGAAGCTTTTAATGAGCCAGGAATTGGGTGCACGTACTTTCCAAAAGGTGCTATGTATGACATCCTGGTGTCTCCGGGTTTGGGCACTGAAGAGCTTGCTTCCCTGGAAAACCCGCAGCCCGAGGTCAGCTGCGCCCATTGGCTAAGCCCACAGGAGACTCTGAAGGCCTCTGTGTCTCAGATGTTGAGAGAGAGAAGTCCTCGCAGTACTGAGGTCAGGAGCTGGCGGGTGGCACAGTGAGTGAGTGTCGCACTGGGAAGCATGAGATCCTGGGTTTAACCGCGGCGTCCCATGAGCCAAGAGTGACGGTCTGACTCTGTCTCAGCCTTCCTCCCTCTCTGTCTTGTGTTCATGAATTAAAAAGGGCAGAGGGTAGATAACATAATGGTCCTACAAACAGACTCTTATGCCTGGGGCTCTGAGCTCCCAGATGTAATTCCCCAGACCACCATCAGCCAGAGCTGAGCAGTGCTCTAGAAAGAAAGAAAGAAAGAAAGAAAGAAAGAAAGAAAGAAAGAAAGAAAGAAAGAAAGAAAGAAAGGAAGGAAGGAAGGAAGGAAGGAAGGAAGGAAGGAAGGAAGGAAGGAAGGAAGGAAGAAAGAAAAAAAGAAAGGAAGGAAGGAAGGAAGGAAGGAAGGAAGGAAGGAAGACTGACTTTGGGGGGAGCAGACAGCATAATGAGGCTCCAAAGTCCCACGTTTAACTCCCCACAATACCATGAGCCAGAGCTGAGCAATGCTCTGGTAACTCAATCAGTGAATGAATAAATAAACAAATATTATAAATCAATCTTTGAAAAAATACTAAGACAAACTTGTCCAACCTGAGCCAGGAGAAGAGAGGAACAGACACTGATGGCGACAGGATGTGCATGGAGCCACTGTTGGGTGTCAGGCTACTGGCACACGCGTTCAAAACACTGTTCAGTTAATCCTGCTTCCATCCTTGACGTCCCTTCTCTGCACGGCCCCCTCTCTCTATGGAAAGAAACAGAAGACAGAGAAAGACAGGCAGCTGACCCAAGTTCACTCAAATGGGATAGAGCCGCAAGGACTATCTTGTGTCTCCTGTGTAACCAAACTAAGTTTTAAGGAGGGAGCCAGCAGAGAGCTCACTGGGAGGAGTGTGAGGAGTGTGCACCTGACCATGCGAGAGGCTTGGCGACCAGGCACCACATGGGAACACCACAGCACCAGGGGAAGCTCCAAGACAGTGGAACATGGTTCTCTGCCTCAGTTTCTTTCTCTCTCTCTCTCTCTCTCTCATTCCTCTCTCCCCTTCTCTCTCTCTCTCTCTCTCTCTGTACACACACACACACACACACACACTAATAAACAGAATTTGAAAATCAGCCAGGAGCAGTAGAATCATAGATGCACAGGACCCAGTTGCCACAAAATAAAAAACTAAAAAAACAGTTTAAGACTGGAGAACTAGGGAGACATTTCCCGAGGTACGTCACGTGCTCTGCCCTGCCTTGTGGCCCGGCTCAAACCCCAGCGCCTCAAGGAGGTGTGGCAGCACTAGAGGAAGCTCCGTGTGGCCTTGTCTTTCTCCTCTCTGTGTCTCTGTCGGAATAAAAAAACATGTCAGGATGGGAAGAGCATTCATGGACAGAGAACTGACTCTACAGACACATAAAAAGGAAAAAGATGGCTCAAGGACCAGCGTGAGGATCCCGGTTCGAGCCCCCGGTTCCCCACCTGCAGGGGAGTCGCTTCACAGGCGGTGAAGCAGGTCTGCAGGTGTCTGTCTTTATCTCGCCCCTCTCTGTCTTCCCCGCCTCTCTCCATTTCTCTCTGTCCTATCCAACAACGACAACATCAACAACAGCAGTGATAACTACAATAAAAAAACAACAAGGGCAACAGAAGGAAATAAATAAATAATAAAAGATATATAAAAAATTTTTAAAAAAGGAAAGAAAAGAAAAAAGATAGGATTAGAACAAGACGTATGCCTTCTTTTCTTTTGTCCTAGAAACATGCTCTATACCAGATGCTCCCTCAAGAAATAGACTGAGGATGAGAGAGCAGTCAAGCTGACCCTTGCTAGATGGCAGTGGGCTTGGCTCCTCTTAAACAGAGTCCACGCGTTTGCACAGAATGAAGCCGTGAGGCTGCTTGAATGCCAGGCCCTTATTTAGGGCCTTCTGTGCCTTGTCACTAAAAACATTTTTGAGTCGTTGATCCTGAGCTCCGGGCCACCTCTTGTGCACTAAGCACCCGGCCAGACTGCGGCCCCTGAGCTCTGTTTAATCCCTCTCAGAAAGCAGCGGCTTTGTCTGAGTGAGAGTGTGCTGTTTAAGAGTATTATAGGCTTGGAGGGTTTGGATTTATGAAGAAAATACAATGACAAGAAATACTAACAGTGTTCTATTGAAAATACCTAATTATACAAAAAAAAAAAAGGCAACTTGCCCCCAGATTGGCCACTGGAGAATTTATCTTACAAGAGGAAAAAAGAGGTTTAGCTTAATCTGGTTTGCTATGGAAAACAACATCTCAGGAGCGTGTGGCTGTGATGAAAAGGAAAAAAGAAAAGGAGTCTGACTAGTGCTTCTGATCAATACTTAACGTCAGTGAACGGGAAACTGTCTAATGTAAATGGAACCGTGGAGATCTGTGAGCGACAAAGGCAGACTTTGAAATGAGAGCCTGACATCTCTCTCTGCAGGCACACCTGGTCACACGTGTGCTTGTGACTAGCAGGCCAAAGGCCTCCGGCACACAGTGTGTGCGGTGCAAGCCCTTGTATTCTGTTTGTTGTTTATTCAGACCATCTGTCTTTGACTGTAGTGCTCCTCCAACTTCCTAAAATGTGACCCACTTTCAAGTCATGGCATGACATGTCCCTCCAGAGCTCTCTTCACTAAGGAAGGCAGGTGCCAGCGTCAGGACCAGCTGGCTTGAAGGAAATGGTTTTCAAAGCCGACCCCATAAAGTTTCCAGCTCAGGGAAACCCGTGACTTGTGGGGCTCTCGATGTAGGCATCTAACGCCTCCCAGAATTGTAGCAGATGCAATGAGGCAGGATCCTGTTCAGAACTGACCTCCATTCTGGGCCTGCAGCAACTCAGATACACGTGTATGTCCTGCTGGCCGCCTGTGAACAGCTCTCTCTCTTTAATATCCCTTGGCAGTAGTCCTCAGACCTGTTTCCTCTCATCTACCATTCATCTCTCTTCCTCATCTATCTGTTCCTTCATTCAGCAAACATTCGAGGCTACAATACTGGGCTTGGATCACGAGCAGAAGGGAATACCATTTGAGGAGAGGTCTCCCATGACCAGTCCCACCCAAGTAAATAGATTCACTCCGCTCCAGGTTTTCTTTTTCCCTTCCTTTCTCTCTTTCTTTCTTTCTTTCTTTCTTTCTCTCTTTCTCTCTTCCTTCCTTCCTTTCTTCATTTCTTTCTTCTTCTTCTTCTCCTTCTTCTCCTCCTTCTCATTCTTCTTCTTTTTTCATTTTACAATTGATAAACTGATTTATTTATTCAACAAAAACAAATCAAAAGGTACATGACAATGTATGATTTCCAGTAGGATCAGAGTTTGGAATCAGCTTCACTATTAAACCAAAAGAATAGGGTTAGTAAGAGGAAATGGGATTGAAGATTCTTATAGTTGACCACTAAGTGAAATCATGCAATAACTTGTCATGCTACATCTTAAATGTCAACCAAGAATCAAGATGTCACACTTCTAGCTACAAATCCAATTACTACTCGTTTCTCTTGCCTGTGCAGAAAAAGTTTAGTGACTCCACAGGTAAGATTTCTATGTATCTATCTCTCTATCTTCTTTTATTTTTTTAGTTGCAAGGTCTCGTGTCTGCTTGAATCCAGTGTTCCTGGCAGACTCTTTTTTTTTTCTTTCCAAATAGAGAGGAAAAGAAATAAAGAAATTCTTCTAGTGCATGGCTGCTGTCACAGAACAGTCTTCCTGCGTGGCTCACTCCTGCACTAGAAAGGGGAACTTGGTGGAGCCACAGTTAGGTAAACTGTCAGCAAAAAGAAAAGAATTCTCTCTAGGACCTGAGACAATGAGCATAAACAAAGACAAGTACTTGAGCAAGTTGGTTCTGCAGGCCTCCTGTGCCCCCTTGCAGGAGTGACTGTGCTTCTTCTTCTTCTAGAGTTTGTCCTTCTTCCGTAGCCAGTCAACAGCGTCAGGTTGAGCCTGATGTCTGCTTGTTGCTGGCTTTGAAAGTGACTAGGATCCATGTGGATTCAGTCGGCTAGGAAGGATCATCAGTTTCCCCAATAAATGGGTACTCACGGGATGCACCACGAGAAGGTCGATCCAATGCATCCCAAGTGAGTGTGCTGAGTCACACTGAGTGCAGGCGCTACAAGTGGGGTCAGTCAGGGCAGAGACCTGAAATGTTTCTTCTCCAGCCCAGACCTGCTTCTCTGAGCAGGCCATTCTTCTCATACATTCATGGAGTTTATGAGAACTTGATTAATTAATTAGCTTACCTTCTCTTTCTTTACCCCTCTGTCACAAAATAAATAGATTTCTTTTTAAAGGGGGGAGCTAGGCACTGGCTCACTGAGTAAAGTGCACATGCTACCAAGCACAAGGGCCTGGGTTCGAGCCCCCTCTTTTATACAGTGAAGCAAGTACTGCCGGTGTCTCTCTGTCTCTCTCCTTCTCTGTCAGCCCTCCCTTTCTCAGTTTCTCTCAGTACTATCAAATAAAGAAAAAATTAAATTAAAAATGTTTTTTTTTAAATGGTTTAACAGCAGGTAACATTTTGCTTGAGGCAGAAAATAAGTTGTTGACTAAAGTTTATTTCGTTATTCATTTCACTTTTGCACCTGGAGGAGTAAGAATAAATTCAGAATACGCTTGTTTAACTAGTCATGAGGTTTGATGAAGTTTGTCAAGTCAAGCAGAAAATGGCATAAAAGTAAGGTGTGACTGCCAGTCAGTACTTTCAGCCCACCTGCATGTTAGCTGTCGGGCTTAGACAAAAAAAAAAAGTAGTCATGGGCCCCTTGGAATATACCTAAAATAGACTTCCCAAATGAAGACCCCAAATATAACCTGCTATGCTCTTAGCTTTAGGCTCCTAATTATTAAACCATTTATCCTGCTTTATATCTTAATGCCTTTCAGCCACCAAGTTGCAGATGCTGCCATGACACCACCCTGCCCTCCCTGGACAGATGCCTTCACCATGTGTCCTGGAGCCACCCCTCCCCAGAGCCCTGCCCCACTAGGGACAGACAGACACAGGCTGTGGGTGTGGGTCCACCTGCCGACACCCATGTCCAGCGGAGAAGCAATGACAGAAGCCAGAACTCCCACCTTCTGCTCCCCATAAAGAATTTGGGTCCATGATTCCAGAGGGATAAAGAACAGGAAAGCTTCTAGTGGAGGGGATGGGGCAGGGAACTCTGGTGGTGGTGACTGTGGAATTGAACCCCTGTTATTCCACAATCTTGTCACTCATTATTAAATCACTCATAAAAATAATTATTTTTTTAAGTTAGAAAAAAAGTAAGGCATGTATGTATGAAGAGGGGCTGGGGAGGCCAAGCAGAGGCCTGGAAATGCGAAAGGCGAGAAGAAAAGCCCTCTCTCACCATCAGAGCCTGAAACTGTGTCAACACTTTTGCTTTTTAAATAGGGGAGGCAAGATGACTAACTCTGAGGTCACGTTTTATGCTTAAATTCAAAGTCAAGTCAAAGTGTAAAAGGAAACAAAGCAAGAATCAATCATTAAATTTACGATCACTAGCGAGCGAGATCCATCAAGATCTTTTTCCAGTGCTATGATTTGAGAATTATTTAAATGTGAGATATTTAAACTGCACATTAAGGTTTTTGAAATAGAAGCATTTTCTGGATAGAGAACTTAATACAGAGAAATGGGGTGGGGGGCAGAACCCCTTAGCACGAAAGCTCCCTTTCCTGCCGTGGGCTCAGGGGGGCCGGGGGTGGGCTAGACCCTAGCCATGTGCAGGGCAGTTCTGAGCTTTACCCATGTGATCTGTTCTAGGGCTGGCTCATATTGCTTTTAAGTAGACATATATTTTTTTTTTATTTGTAGTTTAGTTTAATATTTTTTAATTTTTATTAGTGGTTTAATAATGATTAACAAGATTGTGGTATAAGAGAAGCATACTTCCTACAATCAGAGTTCCCTGTCCCATCCCCTCCACTGGAAGCTTCCCTGTTCTTTATCTCTCTGGGAGCATGGACCCAGGGTCTCTATGGGGAGCAGAAGGTGGGAGTTGTGGCTTCTGTCATTGCTTCTCCGCTGGACATGGGTGTTGGCAGGTGGATCCACACCCCCAGCCTGTGTCTGTCTGTCCCTAGTGGGGCAGGGCTCTGGGGAGGGGAGGCTCCAGGACACATGGGGGAGGGCGTCTGCCCAGGGAGGTCAGGGTGGAATCAGACTTAAATTTTTTTTTTAATTTTAAGTAAAAATATTCTTCAGATGCTCTCTTTGTTGGTATATGATTTAAAAGATCCCAAAGCTGAAATGTATCCATGTGGATAAAGGAGAAGTACTGAGGTAGATACAGAAGTATTGAAATATTAAAAGTTAAAAAAAAAAAAAAGAAGAAGTCTTAGGCTTATTTTGTTCATTTCCTCATTGTATAGTTGCAAAAAAAAAAGAAGGAGGAGGAGGAGGAGGAGGAGGAGGAGGAGGAGGAGGAGGATGAGGAGTTCCTCATTAGGGAAGAACACTAACCCCCCACCTCACCACCCTCCCATTTTCTACATACAGTCACTAAACTGTATTTAGGTCTGTTTGTATCTAGAGCAGTGAGACAATGTGCCTTGTCAGTGTTTGTAGCAGGAATGTCATGAGATCAGTATGGACCCACAACTTGGCACATGCCCTCATACTGAAGAAAGGCCAAAGGGCCAACTATAAAAATAATAATAATAATGATGATGATGATGATGATGATGATGATGATGATTTTAAAAGATGGCATCTAACCAGGATGCTGGCCAGGCTTCCCTGGATTGAAGACCCCACCAATGTGTCCTGGAGCTCAGCTTCCCCAGAGACCCACCCCACTAGGGAAAGAGAGAGGCAGACTGGGAGTATGGACCGACCAGTCGACGCCCATGTTCAGCAGGGAAGCAATCACAGAAGCCAGACCTTCCACCTTCTGCATCCCACAATGACCCTGGGTCCATGCTCCCAGAGGGATAGAGAATGGGAAAGCTATCAGGGGAGGGGGTGGGTTATGGAGATTGGGTGGTGGGAATTGTGTGGAGTTGTACCCCTCCTACCTTATGGTTTTGTTCATTTATCCTTTCTTAAATAAAAATTAAAAAAAAAGATAGCATCTAAATCAGGTGCGTCTTTGTGTCCAGGACAGAAGCCTGAAGTGTGTTTAATAAATGTATTTAGGAAAATAGGACGGCGGTGAGATGGGGGTTAGTGCTCTTCTCTTGTGAGGAAAGAAGGAATGGAAATGAATATGGACTACAGCCGCAGGGACTCAGTTAGATGGAAAGATCTGATTGGCAGAGAAGATTCCTAGGGAGGTTTTTGGATTCCCTCTCCGGGTATATTTAGGAGAAGACAGATACTTATCAGGCCGGGGTGGCTGAGGCAGAGAGAGACCTGCTTGGAAATTGCTTTCAGCGAGTTCTGAGTCCAGATGAATTCAGAGCAGTGTTCAAGATGCCAAAGACGGCCATTGTGAAACAATGGCAAGAAGTGTACTTCTTTCAGAAAACCAGCACTCACCAAAGGAATCACTTCCTTGGAAAATCAGTTGGCATAAGCTAGTGGTTATAAGCGGCATGTATGATTTTAATACACCCTGGTTCTGATTCCCCTTTCAGCTTGGTTTCCAGTGGAAAGAAGCCTTATGAAGTCTCTCTGGCAAACCATGCCCTTCTTAATACTGTTTTTCTTCTCTAGGCTGGTTATAATCAAATGTCCTAGGAAAATCTAGACCTAAGTAGCTATATAGTTGTGCTCTCAGAATAGATACAGGTGACATAAAATAAAGAAATAAACTCTTGCCCAATTCCAAAGGAAAAATTTCCCTTCTGACTGAAAGAAACATGATGATTCCCCTACCCCGCCCCCCGCCCTTCCTCACCTCCACAAGGACACATATATATTTTGAATTCCTGTCATTTCTTGGCCATAAACAGCACATGCTGCATTCACAGCTCATAGCAAAATTCTGTCGTGTGTGGTGCTTCTCTGTTTATACAGCTGCATGTGTTTCTCCTATTGTGTTCACCAAACCGTGTGTGTGTGTGTGTGTGTGTGTGTGTGTATAAAGAGAGAGAAAGAGAAGGAGTGGGAAAAGGAAGAAGGGAGGGAGGGAGAGGGGGGAGAGAGAGAGAGAGAGAGAGGGAGAGAGAGAGGGAGAGAGAGAGGGAGAGAGAGAGGGAGAGAGAGAGAGGGAGAGAGAGAGAGGGAGAGAGAGGGGGGAGAGAGGGGGGGGAGAGAGAGAGGGAGAGAGAAAGAGAGGGAGAGAGAGAGGGGGAGAGAGAGAGAAAGAGAGGGAGAGAAAGAGGGAGAGAGAGGGAGAGAGAGAGGGAGAGAGAGGGAGAGAGAGAGAGGGAGAGAGAGAGAGGGAGAGAGAGAGAGGGAGAGAGAAAGAGAGGGAGAGAGAGAGGGGGAGAGAGAGAGAAAGAGAGGGAGAGAGAGGGAGAGAGAGAGGGAGAGAGAGGGAGAGAGAGAGAGGGAGAGAGAGAGAGGGAGAGAGAGAGAGGGAGAGAGAGAGAGGGAGAGAGAGGGAGAGAGAAAGAGAGGGAGAGAGAGAGGGAGAGAGGGGGGGAAGAGAGAGAGAGGGAGAGAGAGGGAGAGAGAGGGAGAGAGAGAGAGCTCCTGGAGGCCAGGAGTGGAGTCTGGTTGCTTTGCTTTGCTTTGCCCAGCTCTACACGTGTACACGCAGTGTGGCTATGATGGACAGATGCTTCCTGCCATGGCTGGAGGTATTTTTAAGGCTCCATAAATAAACCAAAGCTAGGGAGAAAAGGACTGAGTTCACAAAATCCATGTCATCCCACGGTTCCCAGATCCACAGGCAGCACTCTCACCTGTCAGGGAGCATCCAATGACTGTGCCGTGTAGACAGAATAGCTCAACCACTGGGAAAATCTAACAAACCAGGGCCTCAAGTGCCGAGAAAATAAGGCTGTTTCCAGCTAGCTCTCCCCCACACCCCTGCTCCGTGGGTATCAGTGCCGTGTTGCCAGGTTTCTCAGCTCAGAGCACCTTCACTGAGCACAGACGGCTGTTTTAGAATCTCCACCAAAGGCGACCACGATCACAAGTCCTTAACTTTCTTAATCCTTCATGTGTATAGCCCAGAGGGGTACATAAGTCATCTTCACCAGAATTAAAATTTCGTTCTTGGATGGTTTCACTTCTATGAGGACTCTAGAGAACTGATACACAGGAACTTGGAGAAACAAATACATAACAGAAGCAAACAAACTGTTTCTTAGGCTTGTGAGAACTATGGTGGTCTTTGGGAGGTGGGAGGATGGGAACATAGGACTCGGCGGTGGGTGTGAGTGGAACAAGACCCTGTCATCTGACAGTCTCATTCCTAGTCACAGAGCTAAACAGTGGGGGAAAGTAATAAATTATATGGAAAAAAAAGAAAACAATCAGGAAATAACTGCTATCATCTTTAGAACATTAAAGTCAGTATCTACACACACACACACACACACACACACACACGTGCATGCCAGCAAACTGTTGCTAAGACGTGTGGGAACTCTGGTGGTGGTCTTTAGGAGGTTGTGAGAGTGAGGACACAGAGCTCTGGTGGTGGGTGTGGTGTGAACTCGGAACTGCCATCCTACAGTCTTATAACCTACCATTAACCACAAGTAAAACATGATAAATACTCATGAAGCGCAAGTTTTTAAGCTGATAACTTGGTATGGCCCATGAACAGAGTTGTTACTATCCAAATGGTTCTTGGTGGAAAAAAAGGTTCCCTGTTCTAGATCATAGATCCCACAGGGCAAATGGCTACATTTATACATTTGAAGTATATATACAGTACATATACAGTTATACATTTGAAGCTTTTCATATTTCTTTCTCTCTTTTTTATTTTCCTTTTTTAAAGAGAGAGAGAGAGAGAGAGAGAGAGAGAGAGAAATGAAGTAGGAGAGGGAGGGAGAAAGAGAGACACCTATAGTGCTGCTCCCCAGCCCTCTGAGTATTTACCAAAGGAATATAAATGACTCTTTGAGAATTAGCATCATTACCAGGATCAGTTAGTCTTAACTTAACGAACAAACAAACAGAACAAAAGCCTGAGCCTGGCAGTGGTGTGACCCTGGACAAGCACAGACAGCCCAGGACAGGGGCTGAAGCAGAGCCCCACATCCTGCAGGTGTCTCTATTTCTCTCTCCTTACCTATCTCCTCTACCTCTCTCTCTTAATTCCTATCTGTCCTATCTGTTTACCCTCTCTCAGGGTTCATCCACTGGTGACATTTAAAACAGACCAGAATTTCAGTTTTGACATTTTTCTATTTATTGAAAATGTATCAGCAGGATACATCTCCCTAGACTATTTCCTGTCCAATGTCACCACATTTTAAAAGGGCTGACCTTTTTATTCCAACCAGTAGAAGTTCTGTTATCCACTTCTTAAAGCCGCTACTTTCCAGATTTATTCATATATTGACATGTTGATTAATCTCACAGGTCAACTCCCTTAACTAAATTAATAGAATCAAAAAACTACTCATATACTGTAGATACTCAGGGCTCTTCAGTCTTCTGCCTGATTATTTATACTTGGCTTAATTTTTTATGATATGGTCATAGCACTATTATATGGGTTTTGCCAGTAAGATTAACATTTCTCTAACCGTAATGTATTTGAAAGAAAACCTTCCATACATCAGTTCATACCTTTGCTAAAGATTTACTACAACTGTAGATTTGTTTCTGATCTTGTAATTAATCAGATTTAGTTGTAGCTCAGAACTGATCTTGTTTTTGACTTCATAATAATAGAGTTGTAGCTGAGACATTACAAACATCGATTTCATTTAAAAGAAAATCCTAAAGGATTAAGAATCTCTTTAGGATGGGTGGAGAAAGGGAAGTACACCCTCCCCACCCCTTCCTCCTCATCTCCAAATATTTTTTAAGCAGCAAAAACCAAATCAGTTGAATTATTTATTCCATGGGAAGATAAGAATAACTTCCAGGAACCTCAAGGTACCTCGCCCAAATGACTTTTTCTAAATCCAGTCATTTCTAAACAACCCAAATGTGCTGTTCCAGTGGAAATCTGTGCTCTGTTTAACAGGATGGCTGATCACAAAATAGTCACTGTGTTCCAAACAATTGTCATGAATTGACCTAGTCAGATATAATCTCAAGTTGAAAAACTTGAGACCAAACCCAGGGTTAATGGCAATATAGTAAGTAGAGACAGTTCTTTTGTTTCACCAAGTTCTGATTCATCAATCATTTCCTTTAACATGGAGTGAAAAGAAAAGAGTCAGTCTTGCCATTGTCTTTATTCATTTGTACAACTGTTAGAAAGATTAAATGAGACTGTGCAGATAATATAACTAGGAAGGAAATGAGCCAAACGGCATGTTGGATACGTCTGCATTCCCTTTCCCTTCAAGAGTCATCAGAATGTGGCCTATTTGCTGCAGATGATTCAGAGCTGATGGGAACAGGCTATGCAGTCATGCACATTGAGACTTGCTGCACAATGTCTGGTAGACAACTTCTGAAACAGTGTGGCATATCTACAACTATTTAGGCCTTTTGGACAGATTTTATAGAAATGATCTCCTTAGTTACAGAACCTTGTGATCATACCTGACCTTGAGACCCAGCCTTGAAGACACCTGCATTCCAGAGTAAACAGCAACTAAACCAATAGCACTGTCGTTCCCACTCACCCAAGGGCATAACTAGGACTGCTCTTCCTAGTGTTTGGCATGAAGCAGGTCTCCCAAACATGACACTCTCTTCTCAACACTTTTACTGATGAAAGGAGAGCCTTTGACTAAGAGCTGTTCTTGTCCAGTAAATAAAAGGCATATTTAGCAGCAAGAGAAATACTGGTGGGAGGCACAGTCTTCATTTCACAACAAGGGGTCTACTTAGTAACAGTATTTTTTTCCCTTTATTGGGGGATTAAGGTTTACAGTCAACAGTAAAATACAGTATTTGGTCCATGTGTCACATGTCTCAGTTTTCCACGTAACACTCTCACCCCCACTAGGTCCTCCTCCGCCAACATGTTCCAGGACCTGACCTGCCCCTCCCCTAGAGTCCTTGACTTTGGTGCAGTACACCAGCTCCAGTCCAAGTTCTGCTCTGTGTTTCCCCTTCTGTTCTTATTTCTCAGCTTCTGTCCATGAGTGAGATCATCCCATATTCATCCTTCTCTTTCTGGCTGATCTCACTTAACATGAGTCCTTCAAGCTCCATCCAAAATAAGGGGGGAAAGGTGAATTCATCATTCTTAAAAGCTGAGTAGTATTCCATTGTGTATATAGACCACAACTTGCTCAGCCACTCATCTGTTGTTGGACACCTGGGTTGCTTCCAGGTTTTGGCTGTTATACATTGTGCTGCTATGAACATAAGTATACACAGTTTTTTACATTTTTCTGTTATTGGAGGGATTAATGGTTTACAGTCTTTTGGGGTGTCTCTCTCCTTCTCTGGCAGGGTGTCCTCCAGGGTAAAGGTAACAGGCTGGTTCTTTCTCGCTCACGACAGGGGTGACATGAAGTAAAAGACGCCAGGGGACTCTTAGCGTGAATCTAGAATCTGAGTCCTTGAGTCCCAGAATCCTAGAGTCCATTTATTGGCAAAGTGGACATGAGTTAAATAGAAAAGCAATGGAGGTAATTATTGTTGAAATATGACAGAAATTACAGGTTTCTTAACAGTCAGCATGCCCCCAAGGTAGGGGGCTGGTATGACAGGAATTGATGAGATACAAAACAGTTATTTTCCATAACACAAGCAACTTAATCATCCAAAGGTATTTGAGAGAAGCATAGGGGTTAAACCCGTAGGGTGAGGCAGAGAGAAGATGGATATCAAAAGGCCATATAGTTTGGAATTTCTCTTGTCTGGGGTCTGAGGTGTGTGATGAAGTGTGTGATAAGGTGTGTTCTTCTGTGATCAGAAGGTGACTTTGAATAAGTGAATCTGTGGCCATGTGGCCTGCAGTTAATGGAGGCAAGTACTGGGGTATCTGTGGGCCTGAGAGTCAAGAAGGAAAGAACCAAGTCTGAGTTTCCCCCCTTATGCTCACCTCGGTTGAGAGAGACTCACCAAGAGGCTATCTTCTCAGACCTCCATCCAAAGATGGGGGTGGTTCTCCCTAAACTCTATCAGGCTCACACATGTTCCCAACAACAGTCAACAGTAAATACAGTAGTTGGTCCATGTGTCACATGTCTCAGTTTTCCACGTAACATTCTCACCCCCACTAGGTCCTCCTCCGCCAACATGTTCCAGGACCTACCCCAGAGTCCTTGACTTTGGTGCAGTGCACCAGCTCCAGTCCACGTTCTATGTGTTTTCCCTCCTGTTATAAAGAATTCATGCATCACCAAGAGAAAAAAAAAGGACACTTGCATGTACACAGAACTCACAAATGGAAAATAAAAACTACTGGGCTGAGTAGTAGTACTGGGCTCACCTGGTTGAGTACACAGGTTACCCGGGTTCAAGCCCCTGGTCCCCACCTGCAGGGGGAAATCTTCTCAAGTGGTGAAGCAGTGTCTCTCTCCCTCTCTGTCTCCCCCTCCCTTTCAATGTGGCTGTCTCTATCCAGTAAATAAAGAAAGAAAATTTAAAAAATATAAAGAAAAGGAAAACAATATAAAACATGTTCAACCGTAAGTAAAATTTTTGGTTATTTAATTGGCCAAGATAATAAAAAAGAATATTTCATACTGGTTTGGTTGCAAAAAAAA
>NC_080175.1:99682858-99700358 GCF_950295315.1 Erinaceus europaeus
TATGTATTCAAAGAAATTGAGTTTTGGTCTTCTAGTACTTTAAGCTCTATGTAGTATGGTGTGCTTACTTAATTTAATTATATTATTATTATTTGTTTATGCATTGGATAGAGACAGCCAGAAATAGAGAGCAAAGGGGGAAATACAGAGGGAGAGAGAAAGAGAGACATCAGCAGACCTGCTTCAACATTCACAAAGCTATTCCTTTGCAGATGGGGACTAGGGGTTCGAACCCGGATCCTTAAGCATCACATGCCCCTAACTAGGAATGCCACCACCCAGCCCCCTCAATTCTTAGTTGTTTTAAATTCCAGTCGACAACACATTTGAAAGTTTGTTTTCAAATGCAAATTGAGCCATACGTCTAATTATAAAGTTGTTGCATGAAAAAAAAATCTTGACTAGTTCTTTCTAAGTATTCTGTCCTATTTATAGTTCATCCTTCCCAGCTGAACTGAAATGCGGTGAATTGCACATGTCCCATACAGTGAATAGTTCCTTTCAGATCTTGCGATGGTGCTTGACTAGTGAATAATTTGGTTCATTTTGTAAATGGTTGTAGTGCTTTAGAGTGTTTTGAATGGCAAAGTTAAAAGAAGTGTCATCACAACAAAAAAAGTCTTAATTAGTAATCAAAAGAACGGTTTCTGGCTCATAAGGAAAAAAATAACTTGTTAAGCATGTGTTATGAACACTCTGCAGATGCCAAAAGAGGAAGTCCCTCTCCTGTTATAAATGTGACAGTGAAGGTCTTGCTGCATTTTCTCTGCCTCCAAGCCTTCAGTTTAGAACGTGCTTTGTCATCTCTGGGGTCTGGAACTGTGAAGGCTGTGCAGAGAAACAGAGGCTGACTGTGAACTTCAACTTTGTATCCTCTCCTGCTTCAGCTTCACCCTATTCAAAAAAAGGAAAAAAAAATGGCAGAAGAAACTGGAGGGAATTTTATTGTCAAATTAAGTCATACTTAAAATTCTTTTTCTTTATTGGAGGATCAATGGTTTACAGTTGACAGTAAAATACAGTAGCTGGTCCATGTGTCACATGTCTCAGTTTTCCACAAAACACTCTCACCCCCACCTAGGTCCTCCTCCGCCATCATGTTCCAGGATCTGAACCCTCCCCCACCCCCACCCCTTAACTTTGGTGCCGTACACCAACCCCAGTCCACGTTCTGCTGTGTGTTTCCCTTCTGTTCTTATTTCTCAACTTCTGTCCATGAGTGAGATCATCCCACACTCATCCTTCTCTTTCTGGCTGATCTCACTTCATATGATACCTTCAAGCTCCATCTAAGATGTGGGAAAGAAGGTGAATTCATCATTATTAATAGCTGAGTAGTATTCCATTGTGTATCTAGACCACAACTTGCTCAGCCACTCATCTGTTGTTGGACACCTGGGTTGCTTCCAGGTTTTGGCTATTACAAATTGTGCTGATATGGACATATGTGTGCACAGATCTTTTTGGATGGATGTGTTGGGTTCCTTAGGCTCTATCCCCAGGAGAGGAATTGCAGGGTCATAGGGCAGGTCCATTTCTAGCCTTCTGAGAGTTCTCCAGACTGTTCCCACAGGAGCTGGACATATTGACATTCCCACCAGCAGTGCAGGAGGCTCCTTTGACCCCAAAACCCCTCCAGCATTTGCTGCTGTTCCATGTGTGCCGTTCTCGCAGGAGTGAAATGGTGTCTCATTGTTGTCTTTATTTGCATTTCTCTCATAATCAATTACTTTCAGCATTTTTCCATATGTCTGTTGGCCCTCTGGATCTCTTCTTTGGTTGAGAGTCTGTATCCATGTCTTTTCCTCATTTTTAATGAGGTTGTTAGTTTCTTTTGTTGCTAAGTGGACTTTCTAAACAAGTCTGCAAAATATAACAAGACAAAATGAAGAATTTCTATTATGAAAAACAGTTAAATTTCTGGAATTCAATTTAAGTGGAATGAAATTCCATACTATTTGGAAAAAAAAAAAACTGAAATGACAATTAATTCACAAAGCATACTCAACAAATTAAGTTGCATCTGAAACTCAAATGAAAAACTTAAGTATCCACAAAAGCAATCTCTCCCCTGATTTGACGAATAACTGAGAATAATTCCTTGCTGAGTCTTGGTCGTGTGCGCACTGGATGGCTTGTGTGGATGGATCCACTCCCTCCCTCCCTCACATAAACCCACGTTTTCTTCTTTGGCTTTATTTCTCCGCAAATTTGATCTGCAGAGCAGATACTGGAATGCTTGCCAAATCGTCTAGACTTTCCTAGATGATCTAGACATCTAAACATTCTAGATGATTCTAGATCATTCTAGATGATCTTAGCCCTGTACTAATGGGAATTAAGTTCCTAAGAATGTAACATCTAGTGCAGTCATGAAACTAATAAAGACACATACTGCTTTATTTGGAGACAAATTGTATGTAGCCTTTATGTAAAAGCAACCAAGTGTACCTTTGTATATACAGGAGACAAAATTATTAGGAAAGCTACCAAGGAAGGGGATGGGATATGGAGCTCTGGGGGTGGGCACTGTGTGGAGCTGTATCCCTCTTATCCTATTGTGCCGTGTTTCCTTTTTATAAATAAAATTATTGTTAAAAGAATATTAGCAAATAATTGACAAGACAAAAAAATTAATCTCTCACAGGCAGTGTATAGGGATCTATCATGCCTCTTAAATGTGCACTACACTTTTGGTAAATAGTAGCATTTTAAGTGAAGTGTGTATTTTATAAATCCCTATTATATCATTTCTTTAGCACCCAAAAACAGTATGTCTTGGTAACAGTTTAGCTTCTACCTATCTTTGCAAAAAAAAAAAAAAAAAAACTCTTTTTTTTTTTTTCTTTCCCCCTCTGCTTCAGCAGCTGTTTGGAAAGTGGAGTAGCAACGGGTGAAGAGACCGAAGCAGCCACTGGTGAGCACAAACCAGGCCATTGGTCCTGATTCCACAGGTGCAGCAAGTCTCAGTGTAAGTGAGAGGTGGTGCGTGGTGGGTGGAGCCAGTGGCCTGTCAATGGGGACAGGGACAGCTGGCAGTTAGCTACCGCCCTGTCTGCAGGCCCTATCGCCTCCACTGTTACAGAACTCAGAGCCCATCGCTATGAATGCCAGGGGCTCTTAGAATCCCAGAGAGTGAAAATACACGTGCAGAGTGTGACTCTAGCTGGTTTTTAAGTCCAAGTATGTTGAACAGAATCTTAAAATAATGATTTCCATAGGATCTGATTAGGTACCAAGTGTTCAGCAGATGCTAACTGCTAAATTTTGCAAAGGAAAATGACTGACTTAATCTTCTTTTCATGATTCAGCAGTGGGTTTAAGTCATAAAAGATCGAAAGATCTATAAAATAAATAATTCCCACATAAATGAGAAAATGAAGACAATCTTATCATCTCCCAGTCATGTCTGGATGGGCTTCTCTGCCACTATCAAATTTCTCTTAATTGGACCAATTTCTTCCTGGCTGGTAGAGCGCAGCTTTAACTTCTATATTGTAATGAGAAAATGATGTGCTCCAGATGTCTGATGGGATGGGTCCTCAACATCCCCGAAGACTATCTAGTCTGAATGTGCGATCAGACAGACATCACTTCATCCCACTGATGCTGAGTGTGCTCAGTGAAAGGACGTTAGAGTCTTACTAAAGAATCTCTGCAGAAACAGTTCACATGTAAAGTCCATCATGACCCTTTTTCTTTATGGAAGGAGAACCATCCATTTCTGACAAGTAGACATTATCTCATAGTACCCAAGTGTCCTATGCTTTTTCCCACTGCCTGCTCTTAAGTGTGAGTGTTGGACTCAACATTTACTAATATAATAGTACAATGGGTTTTATGGTCTAGTTCATTTTATTTAGTAACTTAATGTCTGAATATTTAAGATTCCCAATATTTTTGCTTCCTTGCTGGAGATCCACTGAAACATAAAAGTACAGTGTCTAGCCAAGTAATTATCTTTTTTTTTACTTTTTATTAGTGTTTTTGTAATAATTAACAAGATTGTAAGATCACAGGGGTACAACTCTAAACAGTTCCAACCACCAGAGTTCTGTGTCCCACCCCCTCCATTGGAAGCTTCCCTATTCTTTATCCCTCTGGGAGGGTGGACCAAATTCTTTATGGGGAGCAGAAGCCTGTCTCTGTCTCTGTCTTTCCCTAGTGGGACAGGGCTCTGGGGAGGGGAGGTTCCAGGACACATTCTTGAGGTCGTCTACACAGAGAAGTCAGGATGGAGTTATGGTAGCATCTGCAAGTTGGTGGTTGAAAGGCGATACAATATAAAGCAGGACAAACTGTTTAATAAACAGGAACCAAAAGGTAAGAATAGAGCAGATGAAATTAGGGGTCTTCATGTGGGAAGAAGCTAGGAGGTCTATCTTACGTATGTTCCAAGGGGCCCATGACTTCAGTCACTTTTGCCTGAACCTGATCGCTAACATGCAGGTGGGCTAAAAGTATTGTCTGGGAAGATGGTGTCAGAGTTGAAAATAGGACCAGAAAGCTGGATTAGGGCAGAGAGTAGCTCCCAAACATGAGGAAAATATATAAATACCATTAAGTGTTAACCCCATTGATTTGCCCCAGGGCCCACGTCTGTTCCTATTCAGCACAGGAGCCTGTGTGGCCTTCCGAGTCCCTGTCAGTCTGAGCTCGCAATCCATGGTCACAGCTGGAACCTTCCAGGCTGCTCTCATGTCCGGACCCGTCTTCCTCGAGGGGCAGAGCAGGCTGACCAGCCTCCCTTCAGAGAGTGGGGAGTCCCCACCATGGCTGCTCTGCCGTGAGAGGCCACAAGAGTAGCGCAGTAGTTAAGAGCCACGGACAGCCTGCCTAGAATGTATCTACTCAGAGCTTCTAGAGAAACTGCAAATAGGTTACTGATTCCTAATGGCTCACATTTTTACTAGGAACAGCACTGGTTGTTTTGGCTGGATTCCATTAAGGCCAGATGTTAATCAGATGAAATATTTAGAATGTAAAACCATTGAATAAAAAGTCTGTAGTCCTTTAAGCAACGGGTTATACCACTGATGTCCATCATGGCTGAAAGGAGGCATGACTTTTGTTACATTCGTACTGTCAGGAGAAGGTTCTGAACTCAATCCAGAGAAACTCGAACTGGTGCAACCAACAACAGGCTCAATTTCTGGACTTCCTGTAACAAAATCTGACTGCCAAAGGCACTGATGGGTTCACTCAGTAAAAACTTATAATAATGATATTAAAATAAATCATAAAAGTTGGGGAGGTGGTTACTGTGGGGCGAAGGAGAAGGGATGGCTTGTAAAAATCATGGTGGGAATATCCAAAGTACATTTTATTGAGCTCTTAAAATGATGCTTTGTTTTCAAATGAGGGTGCAAAAAGAATCCAAAGGAAAGGTGAGTCAATAGACTATTCCACTCAACGCTCAGCAGCAGTGACACTGAATGAAAATGAACTTGGCGTTTATTCATTCAGGCAGAGTTCTGCGTTCAGGCAGGCCCAAAGGCTGTATATGATAGCTCCTGTTTTGTTTTTTGTTTTTTTACAAAAATAGCCATCTAAGAATCATTTTAAGAAGGGATTTTGATGGAAAGCAATAAAAAAACGTTAATATTTTCTTTTTACTGGCGAATTAATGGTTTACAGTGAATACAAATATTGGTGAGTATAAAACAACATTTCTCAGCTTGCTTTCTTTCTTATCTTTTTCTTTTTGCCTCCAGGGTTAGTGCTGGGCTCAGTGCCTGCACCATGAATCCACCGCTCCTGGAGGCCATCTTTTTCCCTTTTCGTTGATCTTCTTGTTTTATCATTGTTGTGGTTATCCTTATTGTTGTCATTATTGATGTCATTGTTGTTGGATAGGACAGAGAGAAATGGAGAGAGGAGGGAAAGACAGAGGGGGAGAGAAAGACAGACACCTGCACACCTGCTTCACCGCCTGTGAAGTGACTCCCCGTACAGGTGGGGAGCCGGGGGCTCGAACCCGGATCCTTGCACCAGTCCTTGCCCTTTGCACCACGTGCGCTTAACCCACTACGCCACCACCCGACCCCCTTAGCTTTCTTCATACCACTCTCACCCCCACCTAGGGGCCCACACCATCATGCATCAGGACCTGAATGCTCCCCGCTTCCCAGAGTCCTTTACACTGGTGCAAGACATCAAACTAATAATTACACTAATGCTTTTTGAGTATATATGTATATGTAGTCTCAGTGAAAATGCACTTAGTTTACACTTAATTCCTCACAATATAAAGCACTTAGTTTACATTTAACTCCTCACAATATAAAGCACTAAACATTTTGTATTAGTTTTTAAGTTATATAGACAACTTGAAACAAATGCAAAGAATGTACATTTTGAGAGTTTTGCAGTCAGGGGGCTAGAAATAGAGCAAAGTGAATTCTCTCTACTGTGCCCAAGAATAAAGAAGGGGATCTTTTAACATCCTGTTTAGTGATCTAGAACTCCTTTCTGATCATCTTTACCTCCCAAGACTGTAAATCACAGAATCATGTATCATAGATCTAGGGGGATTCACGGTTCATAGTCAGTCACAGTCATTGGCACATGTGTGGCATCTCTTGGTTTTCCACAGAACACTCTGACCCCCACCCAGGTCCTCCTCCGCCAGCCTGTTCCAGGGCCTGAGCCCAGAGATGCCTTAGCAGTTAGCTCTCCTTGATAACTGTCAGATAAGCAGACTCCTTTTGCTCAGGGCAATGCCCTACGTGCTTCACACATGATGAGCCTCGAGAAAATGGATGTTCTCACTTTCTGTCCGCAAAGTCATGTGTCTCTTGGATTCACACATGTGAGTTAATGATCTACATCTGTGACCAAACTGACTGTGAACTGATGCCTATCTATTTTATTCATCAGGCCCAGTACAGAAGGGCTTTCTTGTGGTTGTCCCACATTTTGGAGATAAATAGGGTGGAGAAACCACAGTTCAATTTGGAAGTAGAAAGTTTGGGAGTTTGAAGAGTTTGGGCTTTTATATCATCTGACAGCCATAAAGTCCACTCCAACGGTCGCCATTCTGCTATGCAAACATGTAAGTCCTCCAAGTCTACTTGACAGCAGAGCAGTGTGACAGTGGCTAAGCAGACCCTGGGTCTTCAGTGTGGAGTTTACTCTTTTTTTTTTTTTTTTTTGCCACACTCTTCCTTCTTCAAAATTGTTTAATAAAAGAGGAGGGGTTGTGCTTGGTTGAAATATTTGGCTGGAAGTTAAAAGATTTTATCCTTGATTCTCCTCCCATTTAAAAATGTGACTGTGGGAGAGAATAAATCCACAGTAACAGAGGCTGGTAATACCTTCCATGTGTCTGACGTGCTGTGAGCTGACAGACACTTTCATATACGATGTCTTATTGGATTTCCCCTACTGTGTCTTGACAGGAGTATGACAGTCATTAATAACCTCTGTTACAGAGAGTAGGAATTTGAGACCTAGAGAAATGAAATCACGTGTTCACCAGCAACTCAGTTTTGAACGTCCGCAGCAGAAACAGGCGTGTAATTGAGTTCCGAATTCCAAGCCCTTCTCTGTCATCTTTCCTCCACCCCACAGGGCCGCCCTCTGGTGCCTTCAGCAAGGGAACACCAGAGCTCAGTTACCCAATATGGCAGCCCCCGCCCACGTGTGAGGACTGGGTAACTGCAGTGGGACTTAGCTCGATGAACAGTTATTACAAGTACAAAATACATGCCGTATTCCTAAGACTCTGAATTAGCAAATCTGAACTAGCTCAAGAATGTTTTCATCTTGACTGCATGTGGGAATGATGGATTGGGGTTAAATTCTTGAGTTAAATCAGACAAGTGACTACCATTAATTTAATTTGTTTATTTTCATTTTTCAAGGGTTAGTGGAAAATGGGGTGACATATTTCTCAAATTACTTCTACTGGACAGTGCTAGACTAGAGAATGGCGTGGTGCAGAACCCACAATACAGGCTTGACAGTATGGAACTCTTGTTTGCTCTGTCTTGACGTAGCTGAGACAAGTTTCCCAAAAACACTGTCACACAGGAAGCAGTGTAGCTTAGTAGCGAAGACTCCACTGTTCTCACACATCTTTTAACATGCTGGGAAAAAAAGTCAGGCTTCATTAGTTTACGTGTCAAATTTCTCATTCATTCATTCATTCATTCACTCACTCATTCTGTCCTTGGTGAATGCTTCAAAGACAAAAGTACCATGAAAACAACTGCAGAGTGTATTTATGTTCCCATTAAGCATTATGAGAAAAAGATACTGAGAGTTGGAATAAATAATGAAAAGTTATAATTACAACATATTTGTAATTTTTCAAAATATTTTAATCCATGATCTCTAAAGAAGTGGTGTGTGAAAAAAAAAATCTAACTAAAAAGCCCTAGGAAAAAATATGAACTTATATATGAGGGGGAAAAATACATAGAATAAAAAACGGCTCAAGTAACTGAAAGTTAATATCCTCTTGTCATTTATTTTGTGACCTCGGTCACTGTACTGAGAATTAGACAGGAACTACACAGCTGTTAAGAACAATAACCCCAGGAGGTAGCACAGCGGGTTAAGTGCACATGGCGCAAAGTGCAAGGACTGGCATAAGGATCCTAGTTCAAGCCCTGGCTCCCCACCTTCAGAAGGGTTGCCTCACAAACGGTGAAGCAGTTGTCTATCTATCTTTCTTTTTGTTTTCAATTTTTATTATCTTTATTTATTTATCAGATAGAGACAGCCAGAAATTGAGAGGGTAAGGGGAGATAGAGATACACACAGAGAGACACCTGCAACACTGCTTCACCGCTGTGAAGCTTTCCCCTTGCAGGTGGGGACTGGGGGCTCGAACCTGGGTCCTTGCACACTGTAACATGTGTGCCCAACCAGGTGTGCTACCATCCAGCCCCCAGGTGTCTATCTTTCTCTTCCCTTCTCTGTCTCCCCTCCTCTCTCAGTTTCTCTCTGTCCTATCCAACAGCATCAATGACAACAAAAGGGCAACAAAAACAAAAAGAGAAGAAGAAGAATGACCCATCTTGGACAGAGCTAGAAGGAATTATGTTACGTGAGCTAAGTCAGAAAGATGAAGACGAGTATGGGATGATCCCACTCATCCACAGAAGCTGAGAAAGAAGAACAGACAGGGAAACTCAAAGCAGGATCTGAGTTTGAAGTAGGGCAGCAAAGTAAAAATCCTGGCTGAGGGTGAGGGTGAGGGTGGGGGTGAGGGTGGATGTTCAGCTTCATGGGGTGGGGGGCGGGGAACGCAGTCTTTTGGTGGTGGGAATGGTGTTTATGTACACTCCAATTAATTTTCAGTCATATAAATCACTATTTAATTCATATGAGAGGGCAACCAAACTTTTTCATGTACAGACCAGACGCTGAGTCTTCGATATGTTGATTCTCTTAAAAGCTTAGACAAGGGAGGCGGGCGGTAGCACAGCGGGTTAAGTACACGTGGCGCAAAGCGCAGGGACCAGCATGAGGATCCTGGCTCGAGCCCCCGGCTCCCCACCTGCAGGAGAGTCACTTCACAGGCAGTGAAGCAGGTCTGCAGGTGTCTGTCTTTCTCTCCCCCTCTCTGTCTTCCCCTCCTCTCTCCATTTCTCTCTGTCCTATCTAACAATGATGCCATCAATAGTAACTACAACAACAATAACAAGGGCAACAAAAGGGAAAATAAATAAATAATATTTTAATAAATAAATAAATAAGCTTAGACAAGGGAGAACAGAAGCAACCGGTGACACAGCTATATACAAATAATGTCAAAGGACATAAATTATGTTGTGTATGATACAGAAAATCCTAACAAAGGGATATTTCTTTTTTTTTGAAGCAATTAAAAAGTTTTTTGTTTTTGTTTTTTTAAAAATATTTATTTATTTACTCCCTTTTGTTGCCCTTGTTGCTTTATTGTTGTGGTTGTTATTGTTGTTATTGATGTCATTGTTGGATAGGACAGAGAGAAATGGAGAGAGGAGGGGAAGACAGAGAGGGGGAGAGAAAGACAGACACCTGCAGACCTGCTTCACCGCCTGTGAAGTGACTCCCCTGCAGGTGGGGAGCCGGGGGCTCGAACCTGGGATCCTTATGCCGGTCCTTGCGCTTTGCGCCACCTGCGCTTAACCCGCTGCGCTACCGCCCGACTCCCGCAATTAAAAGTTTTAATATTGAACAGATATTTTATATTAAAGAATTATTAATATTTTAGAAGTAACAATGGTTCTTTAATTACATAAAAATAGTTTCTTTTCAGACACATGTGAATGGCATAAAATAATATATGAAATGAATTTAAAATAATGAAAAGAGGCAAGAAGAAGTGGGTAGAAGTTCAGATCATATAATTGATCAGACCATATAGTTGTTCTGTATTGGTTTCTGTGAAATCAGAATGAACGTATTTGGCTGTTACTTATCATGGAAATATGTGAAATTGTACCATGTGTCAACAACTGAACTGTAAGCCACTAAGCTCCCCCCCCCTTTAAGCGATTTGAGACAAAAAGAAGAAGATTGGAATTTGTTATACTTTTTCTTTTGTCTTTTATTTTTCCCCCCAGAGTTTTTTACTTTGGTGTAATACTCTAAACTCAGTCAAATTTGCTTTGCATTTCCCTTTCTGTTCTTTTTCAATTTCTGTTTATGAACGGGATCACCCCTACTCATCTTTCTCTTTCCAGCTTAGCTCACCTAACATAATTCCTTCCAGCTCCGTCCAAGATGGGTCAGAGAAGGTGAGCTCATTGTTCTTAATAGCTGAGTGGTGTTCCTTTGTGTATATAGACCACAGCTTTCTCAGCCACTCATCTGTAGGTGGGCACCTGGGTTGTTTCTAGGTTTTGGCTATTGCGAATCATGCTGCTATGAACATAGGTGTACTTTTATCTTTTTGGATGGGTGTGCTTGACTCCTTAAGATATATCCCCAGGAGAGCAATTACTGGGTCATAAGAAGGTCCATTTCCAGACTTGTGGGAGTTCTCCAGACAGCTCTACACAGCGGTTGGATCAGTTTACATTCCCACCAGCAATGCAGGAGGGATCACAGAGGGATTTTTCAAAGTGAACCCAATTGCCAACTAATGTGATTATAGCAATAACTATCTATTGTCTTCTTAAACCCTAAGACAGCAGGAGCCTCCCGCTTCCTCTATAGAGCCTGTATTTCCCCCAGTCCTGCAACCTCTAGGGTGGGGCTCACTTAACTACATTAAAAGCTGAATAAGTACAAGAGACTGGCAGACTTTAACGATGACTCTTTAGTCACTATCAGGCCACCCCATCAGCTGGGGCCCTATTTGGGGAGTCCTGAGATTCCCAAACAGACATGATGGGCCTAGACCTCGAATAAATCCCTCTCTCCATTGTTACTGGTCATTTCTATCAGGAAATAGACCCCTTTGTGGGCCCCCATAGGACCTTACCTTCAACTTAGAGCAACAATGGTAGAGAATGTTCCATCCTCCAAAGGGAGGATAAACAACATACTCTATGCTACACCTGAGGAAGATGGGTCCTGATACTGGGGCAGCTTGGAATGTTCCTACTCATGACCACAGAATGTGAGCTCAGATCTACAGGGATGCAGAGGTCACACAGGCTCCTCAGCTAAATATGGGCCCCAGATCACATCAAATCAATGGGGTTTACAGTCAACAATATTCATACCCCTTTCCCATATTAGGGAGCTACTCTCTTCCCTGATCCAGCTTTCTGGTCCTTTTCTAGCCATGACATCATCTCCCCAGACAATAACTTGGATACACCTGCATATCAGATGTCAGGCTCAGGAAAAAAAAAAAACTACTATAGGCACAGGCCCTTTGGAATACTACTAAAATATGCCTACTAGCTATCTACAAAACGGAGACCCCCCCAAAAAAATCTTCATCTGCACTATTCCAGCCTTTAGGTTCATTTGTTTGGCTTTGTATGTTAACTCTCCTTTCAACCACCAGGTTCCAGATGCTAGCGTGTCCTGGAGCTCCGATTCCCCAGATCCCTGCCCCACTAGGGAAAGAGAGAGACAGGCTAGGAGTATGGATCCACCTGTCAACACCCATGTTCAGCAGGGAAGCAATGACAGAAGCCAGACCTTCCGCCTTCTGCATACCACAGTGACCCTGGGTCCATACTCCCAGAGGGATAGAGAATAGGAAAGCTATCAGGGGAGGGGATGGGATACAGAGTTCTGGTGGTGGGAATTGTGTGGAGTTGTACCCCTCTTATCCTGTGGTTTTGTCAGTGTTTCCTTTTTATAAATTAACAACAACAAAAAAGAATTAGACATGGGGCTGGGTGGAGGTGCAGCAGGTTAAACACACATGGTGCAAAGCACAAGGACCAGCGTAAGGATCCCGGTTCGAGCCCCCAGCTCCCCACCTGCCGGGGGGTCATTTCACAAGTGGTGAAACAGGTCTGCAGGTATCTGTCTTTCTATCCCCCTCTCTGTCTTCCCCTCCTCTCTCCATTTCTCTCTGTCCTATCCAACAACAACAGCTATGACAACAATAACAACAGCAACAAGGGCAACAAAATGGGAAAAATGGTCTCCAAGAGCAGTGGATTTGTAGTACAGTCACTGAGCCCCAGTGATAACACTGGAGGGAAGAAAGAATTAGACCAACATGGTCGCATTTAGATTTTTTCCTGAATAAGATGATATTTTCTTTCCTTTTTTATTTTTATTTATAAAAAGGAAACACTGACAAATAGGATAAGAGGGGTACAACTCCACACAATTCCCACCACCAGATCTCCGTATCCCATCCCCTCCCCTGATAGCTTTCCTATTCTCTATCCCTCTGGGAGCATGGACCCAGGGTCACTGTGGGATGCAGAAGGTGGAAGGTCTGGCTTCTGTCATTGCTTCCCCGCTGAACATGGGCGTTGACAGGTGGATCCACACCCCCAGCCTGTCTCTCTCTTTCCTTAGTGGGGCAGGGCTCTGGGGAAGGGAGGCTCCAGGACACGTTGGTGGGGTCATCTGCCCAGGGAAGTCCAGTTGGCATCATTTAGATATTTTACAACAGATAACAGAACCACAGCTATTAACCATTACTGTCTCGGACTTCAGTGTTATTTGAAATCATAGTTTAATCTATCACAGAACTATTAGAAACACTTGGAAGTAATTCCATTTTATTTCAATCCCACTAGTGTTTATCTAGAAAATACAATGACATGGAACGGTTATAGACAGTGGAGGGCACTGAACACTAAGGTAAGAACTCCTTACAAGCCTGTTTTTGAAAAACACAGACACAAAAGGCTTACTCTTCGCTTTCTAAAGAGGTTGTTGGATATTGGTAGCACCATTCCCTCAAGGTATTAAGCTCTGCCTAGTGGTACCAGGTCAAAAAAAAAAAAAAAAAAAAAGCTATGTAGTACAAATACAAGAGGCTTCTCCTTCCTCTACAGATTATAATCGGCAGAGAAAAGTGGCTTGAAATTACCTTAAGTCTTTCTGGGAAAAGGAAAGAATAAAGCGAGTGCAGAGCCTGAATCGAAAGGCCTCTGGAAAGCACAGCCTCCGTCCGGAAAGCTGCAGGGCCCGATGACTTCGTGCCATAGTGGAAACGCTGCTTTAGAAGGCGCAGAGACGATTGCCTAAGCTGATGTTGTTCTGGCTCGTAAGAGAGGAGTTCAGAATAGAATGTAGAAGTCACTAATTTCTTGCTTTTTGCTTACTGGAGTCAGAGGCATACATCAAATTCAATCTTGTTTTTATATTTTAGATTGTCAGGGATAGGGAGGGAAGGACACTCAGACACTGGGACTAAGGCAGCAAAGCTTCCTGCCGTGCAGCAAGGGAGAGGGGTGTGCACATCTCAAGCAGAGTCCTGCCCAGTGAGCTATATCGCCTGCCAATATCTTTATGTCTTGGGGTTTTATTTTATTTTATTTTATTTTATTTTTGCCTCAAGGGTTATTGCTGGGGCCTGGTGCCTGCACTAGGAACCCACTGCTCCTGGAGGCCAATTTTTTCCATTATGGTTGCTGCTGCTGTTATTGCTGTTGTTGTTGCTGGACAGGACAGAGAGAAATCAAGAGAGGAAGGGAAGACAGAGAGGGGGAGAGAAAGACAGACACCTGCTTCACTGCCTGTGAAGCGACTCCCCTGCAGGTGGGTAACTGGGGGCTCGAAGCTGGATCTTTGCACGGGTCCTTGCGCTTCGTACTATGTGTGCTTAACCCACTGCACTACAGCACAGCTTCCCCATTTTTAAATTGTCTTTATTTATTTATTGGATAGAGACAGCCAGAAATCGAAAGGGGAGGGGGAGATAGACAGGGAGAGAGAGACACCTGCAGCCCTGCTTCACTACCCAGGACGGGGGTTCAAACCTGGGACCTTGTGCATGGTGACATGTGCTCTCAACCAAGCACACCACCTGGCCCCCAATATCTTTCTGCATCATTATTTATACCTCCCTGCAGTAGCTCCAGAGTGAGCAGTTCTGCTTTTTAAATAGCCACATAATGAACAAGATTGCAATAAACTCCAGAGTTGATCACAAGCAAGAAAGCAATGACTCACAAGAGCACGTAAATGCAAACTGCCTGCAAGTCCTCTCCCGGGGACAGATCCTGAGGACCCCAACACACCCATCCAAAACGATCTGTGCACCTGTGTTCACAGCAGCACAATCTGTAACAGCCACAACCTGGAAGCAGCCCAGGTGGCTGAGCAAGTTGTGGTCTATGTAAATGCAAATCGTGTTTTCAGTCACAATTTTTTTAATAGTTAGAACACATTTTGCAAGTTCTTTTTGCACAGAAGTGTCATTACTTTTGGAATAAGGAAGCAGTACCAGTACTTATTCTTTGATTTAAGATAAAATAGCTTTTGAGCTATGCACCCTAATAAGGAAAGTGAACATTGGATGGGGAATTCTAGACTTTCCTAGAAAAAGGTTACCCTCAGCTATGAGCATGAAGGTGAGGGCTGAAGTCCAAAACTGTCATTGAGATAGTAAGAGAAGCAGCATTGTGTGAGTGGACATCTTCACCTTGAAACAACCTGGCTGTGTGTGGGGACATGGTGGGCTGAGCCTGGCTGGGAGGGAAGGACGGCACTTGTACAGGGAGGGCCAGCTGGAGGAGCCTGGATCAACACACACAACACACACTACAGTGCACTGGGGCCAGGGTTCAAGCCCCTGGTCTCACCTGCAGGGGGGAAGCTTAACAAGCAGAGAAGCAGGGCTACAGGTGTCTCTCTCTGCCTTTCTGTCTCCTCTCTCTCTCTTCCCTCCCCCTCTACAAAATAAGGAAAGAAGAGAGGAGAAAAGAGAAGACAGTATTTTCAAGTCTGATACTCTAAGGTCCCAGGTTCAATCCTCAGCACCTCTGCGCTCTCTCTCTCTCTCTGTAATAAGTATAAGTAAAAAGAAATATTTTTAAAAGACTGCCCATCAGTCAATGCTAAATAACTCCTGCTTGAAGCCCACCTAAGTCTCTGATCCTGAGACACTGAAAATCCCTGGGGACACAGTTGCAGTCAAATCAAGATCTCACTATAAAGAGAATTCAGGGTCCCCGCAGACATCTCAGCTGGTAGCGTTCACACCCTGAAGCCCTGGGTTCAGCCCTGGGCACACCCCCATGGGGATGCAGTGCTGTGGTATTTCTCCTCTCTCTCGCTTCTCTCTTTTGCTTTCTCTCTGAAATAAGAATGGAAAATTGAGTCAGGGAAGCCATTTAGTAATGTGGCACATGCTCAAGGCCCTGGGTTCATTCTAGAGAGGTCCATCATAAATTATTTAAAGATTTGAAATACTCAGTCTGGAGGGCCGGGCAGTAGCGCAGCAGGTTAAGCGCAGGTGGCACAAAGCGCAAGGACCGGCTCAAGGATCCCAGTTCAAGCCCCTGGCTCCCCACCTGCAGGGGAGTCACTTCCCAGGCGGTGAAGCAGGTCTGCAGGTGTCTGTCTTTCTCTGCCCCTCTCTGTCTTCCCCTCTTCTCTTGAGTTCTTTTTTTTTTTAATTTCTTTATTGGGGAATTAATGTTTTACATTCAACAGTAAATACAATAGTTTGTACATGCATAACATTCCCCAGATTCCCATTTAACAATACAACCCCCACTATGTCATTCATCATCCTTCATGGACCTGCATTCTCCCCACCCACCCACCCCAGAGTCTTTTACTTGGGTGCGATACGCCAATTCCATTTCAGGTTCTACTTGTGTTTTCATTTCTGATCTTGTTTTTCAACTTCTGCCTGAGAGTGAGATCATCCCATATTCATCCTTCTGTTTCTGACTTATTTCACTCAACATGATTTTTTCAAGGTCCATCCAAGATGGGCTGAAAACAGTGAAGTCACCATTTTTTATAGCTGAGTAGTATTCCATTGTGTATCTAGACCACAACTTGCTCAGCCACTCATCTGTTGTTGGACACCTGGGTTGCTTCCAGGTTTTGGCTATTACAAATTGTGCTGCCAAGAACATATGTGTACACAGATCTTTTTGGATGGATGTGTTGGGTTCCTTAGGATCTATCCCCAGGAGGGGAATTGCAGGGTCATAGGGTAGGTCCATTTCTAGCCTTCTGAGAGTTCTCCAGACTGCTCTCCACAGAGGTTGGACCCATTGACATTCCCACCAGCAGTGCAGGAGGGTTCCTTTGACCCCACATCCTCTCCAGCATTTGCTGCTGTTCCCTTTTCTGATGTCTGACATTCTCACAGGAGTGAAGTGATATCTCATTGTTGTCTTGATTTGCATTTCTCTGACAATCAGAGACTTGGAGCATTTTTTTCATGTGTTTCTCGGCCTTTTGGTTCTCTTCTGTGGTGAATATTCTGTCCAAGCCCTCCCCCCATTTTTGGATGAGTTCTATATCCTATCCAACAACAGTAATAGTAACAACAATAACAAGAGCAACAAAAGTGGAACAAATGGCCTCCAGGAGCAGTGGATTCATAGTGCAGGCACCGAGCCCAGCAATAACCCTGGAGGCAAAAACAAAACACCTCAGTCTGGGGAGATAGCATAATAATTACGGAAACTTTCCTGCCTGCGGCTCTGAGCTCCCAGGTTCAGTCCCCAGCACCACCATAAACCAGAGCTGAGCAAGGCTCTGGTATTTCTGTCTGTCTTTCCCTGTATCTCTCTCACTAGTATAGTTAATAAAATGTTTTCATAAGATTAAATACTCAGGAGTGAATTGTTTCTTCCATTTTATCATCAGTACGCAGATGGTTAGGACCTTTCTAGATTATTTCGTTCAAGGCCAATATTTTGTAAATGAGAAAGTTTAGGGGCAAAAAAAAAAAAAAAAAAAACACCAAAAAAAATTACCAGGAAAAGGTGAACTTACTGAAAAATATCCCAAACAGTCCAGAAGTTTCTTGAAGCTTACCTAGAAATGGTTTTGTATTTTAAATTCCATTGGGATTTTGTGACTTGATTCGTGTATAAGGAAGAAAGGTGCTAATATGAACTGGTTTTCAGAAATGATGTGAAAATCATCCATGTGGTAAATGCCAAAA